>NC_071121.1:28945000-28952500 GCF_024256425.1 Clarias gariepinus | reverse complement strand
CTCGCTCCAACATCTGGAGTAAAGTCTTCCCAGAAGAGTGGAGCGAGTATAACAGCACAACATCTGTATCAGGACATAAACAGGGGGGTGTGGGTGTGATGGGCAGGGGGCACATACTTTTAACTGTTTTACTGAATATATTCATCTCTTTCTCTGTCTGTCTGTCTGTCACACAATGTGAAGGTGTGTATTGGTGTGTGTGTGTGTGTGTGAGAGAGATGGTGAGTCCGGGTCACTTCCTGTCTGTTCAGACAGCACTTCCTGTGTGTGAGGTTAGTTGCAGAGTAAACATTAATTAAATGAGATTATGAGCGTATGTATGTATGTATGTGTGTGTGTGTGTGTGTGTGTGTGTGTGTGTGTACGTAGTGTGTGTTTACAGTGTGGCTACTCAGAAAGATCTGCTCGTTTATTCTTTCATCCCTCTGTTCTTCCCCTCCGCACATCTGGGACGGATTTGTACAGAGACGCAGAGGACCGGCCAGAGAGAGCAAGAACCAGCGCACAGTGTGTGTGTGTGTGTGTGTGTGTGCTGCAACACTTACAGGCAGACAGAGAGGGACATGGAACCAAATCTCACATAGAAATCACATTAAGATAAAACTGAGTGAAGTTTTAGTAAATATAAAGTAAACAAACACACTTTCATGTTATCATGTAGGCACAAACTAAAGATCAGCTGTGTGTGTGTGTGTGTGTGTGTGTGTGTGTGTGTGAGTGTGTGTGTGTGTGTGTGTGCTGTTACAGATCATCACAGACGTCAGACAGGAAAATATTTTCAAACAGCTTGAAGTCATTCACCATTAAAGCTCAACAAGAGGGTGAAGTAGTCTCTCTGTCTGTCTCTCTGTCTGTCTCTCTCTCTCTCCCTGTCTGTCTCTCTTTCCCCCTGTCTCTCTCTCTCTCCCTCTGTCTCTCTCCCTGTCTCTCTCTCCCCGTCTCTCTCTCTCTTCCTGTCAGTCTGTCTCCCTGTCTCTCTCTCCCTGTCTGTCTCTCTCTCCCTGTCTGTCTCTCTCTCCCTGTCTGTCTCTCTCTCCCCCTGTCTGTCTCTCTCCCTTTCTCTCTCTCCCTGTCTGTCTGTCGCTCTCCCTGTCTGTCTCGCTCTCCCTGTCTGTCTGTCGCTCTCCCTGTCTGCCTCTCTCTCCCTGTCTGTCTCTCTCTCAGTTCAGTTCAGAAGAGCTTTATTGACATGAATGTTAACAGAAGTATTACATTGTTGCCAAAGCCGTTAGAAAACATTAATTACATTAATCTGAATTTATAAACCTATACAGTATAAACGTATTAGATATGAAAGAATATCATATTAGGTAGACATAAACAAAACAACCCCAAAAAAATAAAAATAAAGTAAAGTAAAAAAAAAATATAAAAAAATATATATACACACATACATACACACACACATATATATATATATATATATATATATAAATATATATATATATTAATAATAAAAAACAAAATAAAATAACATATATATATATGTATAATAATAATAATAATAAATATATAACATCAATATTAACAACAGGAACAACAACTATCTAAACAGTAGTGATATACAATTATTATTATTATTATTATTATTATTATTATTTTAGTTAGTTAGGAACATTCAGGTTACGCTGTGCCTCACTGTCTCTCAGGCTCTCACACTCGGACACACACACACACTCCAGCGAGGGGAGCAGTGCGCCCTTCTCCTAAAATTATTCTCATTTTTTTTACTCTCTGTTAATTTGGAATAATTTGGGATTTTGTGCGTGATGATCTCAGTGAAGGTGTTCCTTATATGTTGATATTTTTGGCAGTAAAGAAGGAAATGTATCTCCGTCTCGACCTCACCGCTCGTACACTGAGCACACACACACACACACACACACACAGTCTCTGCTCTCTGTGCTCCAGGTTCTCCTGTGTCGGCCCGTGTGCTCACTCAGCCTGTACCTGCTCAGGATCTGTCTCTGCTTTATGTCTCTGACGGTGAAGAGACACTCTGCCGGTTCCTCCTCTCTCTCTTTAGGGCCCGATAGCAGTGTAGTCTGGACTGGGTTTGGGTCTGACTGTCCCAGATACACTCTCCTTATCTGATCTCTCTCTCTCTGTCTCTCTCTCTGCGCATGCTTGGTGTGGCAGGGAAGCGAGTGTGGCGTGTGAGAGCGATTGACGTTCTGCCAATTTTCTTGTTGTGCTTTTTTCTTTCGCTATTTATTACATCTTTTGGCTTTATATATATATATATATATATGTATATATACTTTGTTGTGTGTGTGTGTTTGTGTGTGAGTGTGTGTGTGTGTGTGTGTGTGTGTGTGTGTGTGTGTTGCTGGAGCATGGTGGCTCTGGACACACAGTGGTATAAGAGTTTAACTCTCCGGCACGTTGTGTAGTCCTGTATAATGTCCCCCCTTTATACCTGACAGTGTGATCGCAGCAGAGCTGTCCAGATACGGACGCCTGGTCTCCCCTATGAAGAAAATCCCCCTTGGCTGTAAATCCTCTCTGATTACACACATGGAATCTTTCAGGAGAGTTGTCTTTATGATTTTTAAAGAGGGTGTTAAAGAGCTAAATTTTTTTATTCAGAGTCAACCATTTTGACTATAACATATTCGCCTCCTCAGACACCAACATTAAATGTTTTAAATGTGGTGCAATGGGACATCTTGTCCGTGATTGTCCTGAAAGACAGAGTGATCCCGATGCTCCTGAGCGACTCCACCGTGCCGGCCGTGAAAAGGCTATGGGAACGAGAGTGCCAACGCCGCCGCACTGCAAGTGTCTGGACTCCAAGGTTGTGTAGCATGTGCGCACAAGGCCGAGAAGGTCTCAGAACTATGTCTGGGTAGCTGACTCGAGGACCCGTGGGCCCGGAGTAGCATGAACATCCAGACTATAAATGTAATAAATGTGTACGGAGAGGACAACCCTCCGTGTCACACACTTGCTGCAGGGGAATATCTCTTGCTAGTGCAATAGATGAGGCGATCCCCCTGGTTGAATGAGCCCTGATTCCTAGAGGCGAAGTGAACCCACGCACCTTATAGGAGAGGGCAATAGCGTCTCTCACGCAGCTTGTGGCCCCGAAACATGTAAAAGCTGCTCTGACTTACGCCACTGGCTGATGCGGTGGACGTAAATCTGAAGAGCACGTACTGGACACAGTGAGTGAAGTCTCTCCTGCTCCGAAGCTGTAAAGGCAGAGGACAGAAGGCTTCAAAAACAATAGGGATCTCCGATCCTCTTAGAGAGGTAACACCATTTAGAAAAACCATCCTAAGGGCCAGAAACCTGAGGCGCTGACTCTAGTGGTTCAACAAGGGGCACAAGCCAGAGGACAAATTTTTTCTGCAGAAACTCCAGCACTGAAACAATTTGGCAGTGGACTGGGTCTACCTGCTTCGTCATGCACCAACTTTCAAATACATTCTATTTGAGGGGAGGCAGCCCTAGTACTTAATACTCTTAATTGCGCTGGCTGGAAGACCAGCTTGACTTAGAGTCAGAGAGTAGTAAAGGGGACATTTGCTGATCTTGCGAGGCAAAGAGGTCCACCTCCGCTACATGAAATTTTCCCAGAATGTAAATCGCCCTGAGGGACAGGAACCTGGTGAGCTAGCTATTTAGCGGCGCGAGCACAGTCCGCCCTGGCGATTAACATATGAGCCTGCCATAGTGCTGTCCACCCGCACTAGGACATGGTAGTCTCAACTGCTGGAGGAAGTGCTTTAGGGCCTGAAATAGAGCCATGATTTTGAGGCAATTGATGTGCCGCGCAAAAAAGATGGCCTCTCCAGCTCCCTTGGGCTGGACGGTCATCTAAGACCGCACCCCAGCCCATGAGGGAAGCGTCTGTCGTTAGCATCTGCGACGACAAGACGAACTTAGAGTGGGACCCAGAGTCAGAAACCAGGGTCTGAACCACATAGAAAGGGTACGAAGCACCTGGCGAGAAGCCCTTATTGGGGATTGGCCCTAGAGTAAAATCCCCTGGTTCTTAGCCACAACTTCATGTGCAGAAGGCCCAAAGGTGTCACTGTGGATACAGTTGCCATGAGAGCTAAGATCTCTGAAAGTGATGGTCACTTTCTGGTCTAGCTTGATTTCCTTGACGGTGTTGAAAATGGATTCGACACGAGCGGAAGACAGCTGTGCACGCTTTCGCTCAAATTCCATGTGACACCCAAAAATGTTGTCCTCTAAACAGGAAAAAGCATGCTTTCATGGCATTGGATCTCAATCCTAGAAAACAAACATTAGCTAGAACGACATGCTGATGTCGAAGCGCTAGCTACTGAGACTGGGCCAGCCAGTCATGTAATTCAATACGGATGCTCTGGAGTCGTAAGAGCCAGAACTACATCCATGTATTTTGTGTATGTGCGGGTGAAAAAGCTAGACCAAATAGAAGGACCCGATACTGGTAAGCTTCGCCCCCGAAAGCGAACCTCAGGAACCTCCTGTGTTGTGGCAATATTTCCATTGATTTATTTTTAGATAGCGGTAAAGCCCGCAAAATCAAAAAAATTGGACGCAGCCCCCCGTTCCTCAATCTTGCGAGGGGGTGCCCAGCTCAAAAACACTCTCCTTGTGTGTTTCACGCCTCGCAACAGTCAGACCCGGTCTAGACTGGGTGGCCAACAGTCCCACATCTTGAGCAAGGCGGGGGAGGAATTTCCCGAAGGCTTGTTATATAACTTCGCCTCATGAACCTAGTGGCGACCGAGTTAACGACATCGCCAAGTAGGCCGGGAGGCGAGATAGGGCATCGAGGAGGAATACACGATCCTTCTCCTTGATGCCCCTGAGATTCAACCACAAGTGCCTCTCCGCGGAGACCATAGCAGCCATAAAACGGCCGATAGCACGAGCCGTCTGCTTTGTTGCACGAAGAGACAAGTCTGTGGCCCGGCGTAAGTCCAATACGCCTTACCTTGCAGAGCCCCGCCAGTACTCAAGTCTCTCAGCAGGTCAGCCTGGTAGGCGTGCAAAACCGCCATGGTGTGCAATGGATCACCAACCTGACCTGCTGCCTGAAAAGCTTTTCCCTCCAGGGAAGATAAAAAGTCTACACAGCTTGAAAGGAAGTAATAGCTCTTCAGGAAGGATGATGTCCCAGAAGAGAGATAGCCTGGAAGCGTCTCTTCTATCTGGGTGTCATCATATAACTCCGCGTTTCTACCTCAACTATATTTAAATAAATAAATAAGTTGATGGCAAGAAAATGAATACAGCTTACTCCATGAAAGGGTTAACTCATATGGAGATTGCTAAGAAAAGGGGAGAAAGCGTCGTTGAGGCCCCGCCCCCCAGCCACCCAACAGAACCTGCCGTCTATGTTTTTATTTATTTATTTTAATTTATTTATTTTTAAGTGCTTAGAGGCTATTACCATCTCCGCGGAAGCAAGAGAGGATGTTTATCCTTGCCCATTCACAAGAAGCACCAGGGCGCGCTTGAGAGTGGACAGAGGGATTTCCCGATCTGATGAGAACGCGAAAGAAAGGAGTTTTAAATCCGTCTCTCACTGCTCTGCCGGATGCACGAGTTTAAGCCCCAGGAATGCACGGCGGCCCGAGGCTTCTCAAGGAATGTGAGGCGCGCGTAGCACTTAATCGAAGCAGTAAAGTGTAGAGATTGCCCTCCGATATGGATTATACACACGGAGGGACATCTCGTTTAAAACTCTGTCATTATTGGTGAGTTAAACACTTATTTTGCTGGTTAGACACAACACGCTCACAACTAGGTGAAGACAAGAATCTAAGGAATGTTTCGGGTTCACTCCTATTTATAACCTGCAGGTGCGTCCTATCAGATGACGTCACCCGACCGAGGTTATAAAAGCCAAAAAATTTGCGTGTTTGATACACACATGCTTTACAACCGGCAACACGACAAGATGTTCCCATAGCGTTTTCACACAGCATCGAGTGTAGCCTTTGAAAGGGAACTCTGCGAACTGGTCAAAAGAGTGGGACGGGCTCAATCCTGAGCCACAATACACCACTGAGTGCTGGAGTCGCACTGCTCTTTGCTCGCAATTTTATACCAAACTCTTAAACAGTAAAATAATTTTTAAACGGTGAGAACTTTTTATGAGAATGAAGCCTTTGTGTTTATTTGTGTGTACACTCCCACCAAGGCAGTAGAGAGGATTTATTAAACAGACAAACTAAACAACGTCATTAATGACTGTAATTCTGCTGATATTTTAATTCTGGACAGAAACCATAAAGAACCTCACATGGTGTCCCGTAAACGCATGTGGGAGATGATGGAGGCCCAGGACTTACTGTAAGTGATATACAGTATGGAGAAACTTAAACACAAAACAAAGACAGTACACCTGGGCCCAATATCGTAGATAACACACTCTCTCTGGCTAGACTCGATAGATTTTATTGTTTTAAACATCAACTGTCTTATTTTAGGAAATGTTTTATTACCCCAGTAGGAATCTCCGACCATAGCATGGTGCAGTGCACAGTCAGTGGGAAAAACCTAAAACCTAAGAGTGCCTACTGGCATTTTAATACTGTACTTTTAAAAGATGCCAATTTTATTGAGTCTTTTACTTATTTATGGGCCAGTCTTAAATCACAAAAAGCAGATTTTAGCTCTCTACAGCAATAGTGGGACTTAGCTAAAGCACAAACAAAAGTTTTTTGTCAACAGTACACTCTCAATGTCACAAAAGACATTGTTAGATCAATGAGAGCTCTAGAGACCGAAATAGTGGAACTCCAGGGTTTGGAGACCAAAGGAAATCGAGGAAATATTGCAGTACAGGGGGCGCTGGTCCGCTCACGTTTTAAACACGCTACAGAAATTGATGCTCTTTCCAAGTTCTTTTTTGGTCTGGAACCAAAAAACTGGACAGAAAAGAATCATACATGCTGTGCGATCAGAATCAGGGGATCTCGTATCAGAGCCCACTGAAATTCGCTATCAGACAAACAGCTTCTACTAAAAGCTGTATAGTAGTGAGTGGTCAGAAGCACATGCATTGGAGGAAACCTTCTTAAAGAACCTACCCAAGCTGTCAGAACAAACTGCCACAGACATGGCAACAGAACTGACACTGGCAGAGATTCAGGAGGCTCTCCAAGGTCTGAAGAACGGGCGGGCGCCAGGTATAGACGGTCTCCCTGTAGAGTTCTACATGACATTTTGGTCAGTAATAGGACAGGATGTAGTAGAGGCCTTGCAGGACAGCGTGAAAGGAGGAAAGCTCCGGGTGAGCTGCAGGAGGGCCATCCTGACCTTACTGCCAAAAAAGGAAGACCTGACGCACCTGGGGAACTGGCGCCCGGTATCACTGCTGTGCACATTTAATTTGCGATATTTTGGATGTCTCTTTTGGATTTAAAGACTGGTCTCATTTTGCTGGACCAGAAAAAGGCTTTTGACCGGGTTGAACATGAATATTTGTGGAAGGTGCTGGAAAGCTTTGGCTTCAACCCAGGTTTCACATTCATGATCAAAACATTGTAG
>NC_071121.1:28930000-28937500 GCF_024256425.1 Clarias gariepinus | reverse complement strand
GCTACGAACAGAACATCAGACAGATCGGCACTGTCGCCTCGGTGTGTGTGTGTGTGTGTGTGTGTGTGTAAGAACAAAGAGCAGCATTATGAACTTTTATGACGAGATGAGTATTTATTTCTCAGTTGTTCCGTGTGTGTGTGTGTGTGTGTGTGTGCACGCGCACTCAGGTGGAGCAGTTTTGGAAGTTCTACAGTCACCTGGTTCGTCCTGGAGATCTGACGGGTCACAGCGACTTCCACTTGTTCAAGGAAGGAATTAAACCCATGTGGGAGGTGTGTGTGTATGTATGTGTGTGGCCTCATGTTCCGCCTGTAGCCACGCCCAGCGTCAAAACAGAGACGTGATATGCAAACACTGAGTAGTTATATAAGTTGTGTGTGTATAATTATATAACTGTGTGTGTGTGTTAGGATGAAGCCAATAAGAACGGAGGGAAGTGGATTATCCGGCTGCGTAAGGGTCTGGCGTCGAGGTTCTGGGAGAACATCATCCTGGCCATGCTGGGGGAGCAGTTCATGGTGGGGGAGGAGGTGTGTGGGGTCGTCGTCTCCATTCGCTTTCAGGTCAGAGATACACACCGCTGTGGGGTGAGGGGGTGTTTAATCCATTTAGTTTATTTTCTATTGGATATGATACTGTGGGGGGTGGGGGTGCGTAATGAGGGTGTGTGAGACGGGTGTAAGTGTGTGTAATGTGTGTGTGTGTGTGACCAATTCTCTCACAGAGTTTGTAGTAAAAGGCAGATCAGATGATTATAATGTGTGTGTGATGTTTAATGATGTACCACCAAAACTGTGTGTGTGTGTGTTGCGTCACTGAAGCTCCTGCGCTCGGTACAGGATGGTTTAGATCTGAGGCTGATCAGCTGATCACTGGCCACACCCACTCACACTGAACACCAATCGACCACTTCATCTCTATTATAAATGTAATAAATAGATTTTATAAAATGGATTTTGGCGTCAGTGTGAGATACGGGGATCAGAACACGAGAGAATCACCGTTTATAACTGAATAGTTTCCTCTCATCTCCAACATCACTTACAGGGGGGCAAAAAAGTATTCAGTCGGCCACCAATTGTGCAAGTTCTCCCACTGGATGAGAGAGGCCTGTAATGTTCATCATACGTATACCTCAACTATGAGAGACAAAATCACATTGTAAGATTTTTAATGATTTTATTTGCAAATCATGGTGGAAAATAAGTATTTAGTCAATAACAAAATTTCACCTCAATACTTTGTTATATTCCCTTTGTTGGCAATGACGGAGGTTAAACGTTTTCTGTAAGTCATCACAAGGTCTTCACACACTGTTGCTGGTATTCTGGCCCGTTCCTCCATGCAGATCTCCTCTAGATCAGTGATGTTTTGGGGCTGTCGCTGGGAAACACGGACTCTCAACTCCCTCCAAAGATTTTCTATGGGGTTGAGATCTGGAGACTGGCTAGGACACTCCAGGACCTTAAAATGCTTCTTATGAAGCCACTCCTTGGTTGCCCAGGTGGTGTATTTGGGATCATTGTCATGCTGAAAGACCCAGACACGTTTCATCTTTAATGCTCTTGCTGATGGAAGAAAGTTTTCACTCAAAATCTCACGATACACGGCCCCATTTATTCTTTCCTTTACACGGATCAGTCGTCCTGGTCCCTTTGGAGAAAAACAGCCCCAAAGCATGATGTTTCCACCCCCATGCTTCACAGTAGGTATGGTGTTCTTTGGATGCAACTTGGCATTCTTACTCCTCCAAGTTGAGTTTTTAACAAAAAGTTCTATTTTGGTTTCATCTGACCATATGACATTCTCCCAATCCTCTTCTGGATCATCCAAATGCTCTCTGGCAAACATCAGAAGGGCCTGGACGTGTCCCTGGCGGTGCAGTGTGTTACTGATGGTAGCCTTTGTTACTTTGGTCCCAGCTCTCTGCAGGTCCTTCACAGTCCTTGTGATCACTTTGACCCCACTGGGTGAGATCTTGCGACGAGGCCCAGATCGTGTCTTGTATGTCTTCCATTTTCTAATAATTGCTCCCACAGTTGATTTCTTCACACCAAGCTGCTACCTACTGCAGATTCAGTCTCCCCAGCCTGGTGCAGGTCTACAGTTTAGTTTCTGGTGTCCTTTGACGGCTCTTCGGTCTTGGTTAGAGTGGAGTTTGGAGTGTGACTGTTTGAGGTTGTGAACGGGCGTCTTTTATACTGATAATGAGTTCAAACAGATGCCATTAATACAGGTAACGAGTGGAGGACAGAGGAGCCTCTTAGAGAAGACGTTACAGGTCTGTGAGAGACAGAAATCTTGCTTGTTTGTAGGTGAACAAATACTTTGAAAATTACAGGCCTCTCTTATCTTTTTAAGTGGGAGGACTTCCACAATGCGTGGCTGACCAAATACTTTTTTGCTCCACTGTAATAAGTGTGTGTGTGTGTGTGTGTGTGTGTGTAATGCAGGAGGACATCTTATCCATCTGGAACAAAACAGCAAGCGATCAGGTGACAACGTCGCGCATCAGAGACACGCTGCGCCGAGTCCTCAACCTCCCGCCGAACACCATCATGGAGTACAAAACACACAACGACAGCCTCAAGTATGCGCGCGCACACACACACACACACACACACACTCTGTGTACTCGTATCTGATGCAGGTGTTTTTCTCTCTGTCTCAGGGACAACTCCAGCTTCCGCAACACAAAGATTGCTGTGTGATGAACACACACACACCCGACCGCCACCCCGTCAGGAACAGGCTCCGCCCCCTCCACAACATTCCATTCTTGTGGTTACTTTTCCCCTTTTAATGTAAAATATAATAAATGTCTTTGATTACCATCATGTGTGTTCTGTAATGTTCTGTGTGCGCATCTCTCTCTCTCTCTCCCCCACACACACACACACACACACACACACAATACCCAGTGAGGTATTTCCAGCTGGTGTTCTATAAATCCATCCTACCTGTGAATCTGTCCTACATACTGTACGCTCACTGCACACACACAAACTAAAGTTTCCACATCTTTCTCTAATTTTGCGGAACGTCCATAAATCCAAACTTTAATTATACATATAATGTTACTCTAACAGTCTATAAATATAGAAGTATATTATATAATTATGATAATTTCTAAAAAATATTATAAACTGGACATATGACGAGAACGGTTACGCAGTACCTGAGTATCTTTTCACTAAACACTCCTTTAGAGTTTAAAGCTGTTCTTTTTCTTTCATTCATTTATTGAAACATAATTCCATGTGTTTGGGATTTAGATGATGATGATGATGATGATGATGATGTACACTGAGGAAGTTACGTAAACATTCTGTATAAATAATGCAGACTTTCAGACTAAAAGTGCGTCAGGAAGGTCAGAGATCAGTGGGTGAAGGTTCTGGTGTGTGTGTGTGTGTGTGTGTGTGTGCAAGAGAGACATAAGGCTTTAATTTAATCTGGTTTATTTGCAGCAGTAATAATCAGCACCCTGTGACTTTACACACACACACACACACACACGGATGATTGGTGCTCAGAGCTTCTGTGTTGTTGGCTTCGAGGCATTTCTGACACGTGTGCAGATTTTTGAGGATTTTTTCAGACTTTTGCTTTTCTTCAGTGGACCAGGTGAGGAGTGTGTGAGTGTGTGTGTGTCCCTGGGGACGTCTTTCACTGTGACACCGGTGTGTGAGAGAGCTGCCGTCCCACAATCCCCCTCTGCTTCAGGAGGAGGGGCCAGTGAGTCAGTGCATCCAATCACCTGATGATAAACACACAGAAAATCAGCACACACACACACACACACACACTCCTGGTGTTACACCGGTGACGTCCCAGTTAACTCACGCGGTCCTGGTTCTGTCGTACGCCGGCGTCGTGTAACTCGGCTCCCTCTCCAGAGATCTCTCTCTCTAGACACGCCATCCTGCGGCACGCTAACGCGTACACGTCTGTGAAACTGTGTACCAGAGCCTACACACACACACACACACACCATGACATGTGCTATGTAAAGTAACAAAACAGTGACATGTGGACAGGAAGTGATGCGATTAGACTCGCGCGCTCGCTCACCTGACACGCCTTTAGCTCCGCCCCTCCCCCCCACAGCTCCATGCCATGCGAGTCCTGGTGCATTGTGGGTAAGTGCAGGGTGAAGTCGTCTGGTGAGATCATGGAGTGAGAGAGGACAAGTCGATCCTTTAGCTGTTTGTTCACACACACACACACACACACACACCAGATCAGATCAGTTTAAGTGTACCAAATAAGACGTCATGTACCGCCTGTAAATTGATCACAATTACTACAAAAATTACAACACACACACACACGCCCAGAAACCTCATCCCGTCTCTAATGACGATAATTACTATAAATATTTAATACAGTGTTTGTTGTAAATGTTTATAGTGTCTGCATGAGAGGAGGTGTGTGTGTGTGTGTGTGTGTGTGTGTGTGTGTGTGTGTGTGTGTGTATAAGTGATTCTAAAGGTGTTTTCTTACCAAACACTTCTTCAGTATGTTAAAAATGCCAAACCTCATTCATCTGTAAGCTCAAAAGTTTGCATCCCCTTTGATAAACCCTGATATCTGAGTGTGTGAAGTTACTGGTGGTGTCTCAGTGACCTTCCACAGAGCTGGAGAGAGAAACCTCAGGAGACACTAAAGCGGTTAGGTGGAACCAGTAGCAATACCGTCTCACAGTGAGAGTTCACCACCGCACCGCAGTACCTGAGTGAACTGCTAGTGTCTTACGATCCGCCACGCCTACTTCGATCAAAGGATGCAGGCTGCTTGTCAGTACCGCGTATTATGAAAAATACAGCTGGGGGCGGAGCTTTTTCTTACAAAGCCCCAAAGTTATGGAATAGTCTTCCAAATAGTGTTCGGGACTCAGACACAGTCTCAGTGTTTAAGTCCAGGCTAAAAACCTATTTATTTAGCCAAGCATTTTTATAAATAGATTAGCCTTAGGTAAAGGAGCAGATCTGGGGGACTCATGGACGTAGAGTATTATGGTGAACTGGTATGTTTGGATGCTGTCTTCCTCACTCTCATTGATCACTCAGGTTTGTTAACGGTGAGGTGATTGGTTGCTTTACATCTCAGCTCAATACAATAACAATAACAACACTCTTTATAATTCAACTGTAATAATATAGATGTTACTGACCTCTCTCAGTCTGCACTCCACCGACAAGATGTAGCTTGATAAACTCTCTTTACTCCTGACACACACGCACACACGCATACACACACACACACACACACACACAGTTCATTTGAACAGCTTAAAAGAGGCAACTATTAAATCTGAACTAATCACAGGAAGTTCTACATTTCTGTGTGTGTGTGTGTGTGTGTGTGTGTGTGTGTGTGTGTGTGTGTGTGTGTGTGTTACCTAGCTGCCATGTGCAGTGTGTTCTCTGCTCTGCTGATGCTCTGCTGTAGCTCCTGTGTCTCTTGCTGTGATTGGCTTAGCCGTTTCCCTAGCAACCGCAGCGACTGATCTTTCCTCTTTAGCTCCGCCTTCGCATCAGACAGACTCTAAACACACACAGACACATCTACAGCCTGAGTGTGTGTGTGTGTGTGTGTGTGTGTACCTGTACAGCCTGTGTGTGTGTGTGTGTGTGTGTGTGTGTACCTGTACAGCCTGTGTGTGTGTGTGTGTGTGTGTGTACCTGTACAGCCTGTGTGTGTGTGTGTGTGTGTGTGTACCTGTACAGCCTGTGTGTGTGTGTGTGTGTGTGTGTGTGTGTGTGTGTGTGTGTGTGTGTGTGTGTGTGTACCTGTACAGCCTGTGTGTGTGTGTGTGTGTGTGTGTGTGACCTGTACAGCCTGTGTGTGTGTGTGTGTGTGTGTACCTGTACAGCGTGTGTGTGTGTGTGTGTGTGTGTACCTGTACAGCCTGTGTGTGTGTGTGTGTGTGTGTGTGTGTGTACCTGTACAGCCTGTGTGTGTGTGTGTGTGTGTGTGTGTGTACCTGTACAGCCTGTGTGTGTGTGTGTGTGTGTGTGTGTGTGTGTGTACCTGTACAGCCTGTGTGTGTGTGTGTGTGTGTGTACCTGTACAGCCTGTGTGTGTGTGTGTGTGTGTGTACCTGTACAGCCTGTGTGTGTGTGTGTGTGTGTGTGTGTACCTGTACAGCCTGAGCGAGTGTGTGGTCTTTCTCCCGCTGTTGTGTGGTGTGTGTCTCCATGGTAACACCAAGCTCCTGTAGCTGTGTGGCCTGCTGGCGCAGGAGAGTCTGTACCTGCTGCTCCCTGTGCAGAGCCGCGCTCAACTCCTCACACACACTGTGGAACTGCTGCACCGGCACACAGCGCTGCACACACACACACACACACACAGTTTACATACTCCATCAATATAGCCTGACAAACGGTGTGTGTGGACAGGAGTGTGTTCTGCTCCCACCGTGTGTGTGCTGTCCCTGGTCTCGTTGCGAGTGTGTGTGTGTCTGCGTTTGATGCGCGACAGTTCGATCCGCAGGTCTCTCCTCTCCACCTCGGCGGAGTGTAAGCGCTGAGTAAACACCAGGAAGTGCTGCTGCAGGGCAGAAAGCATGACCTACACACACACACACACACACACACACACACACACACACAGGTAGGTTTGGAAATGTGTGTGTATACAGTATGTGTTTAAGGGGTAATGTACATGGCCAAAAATATCGGCACCCTAGCAATTCTCTCGGGAAATTGTTCCAATTGCAAATGTTTTGGTTTTCACGTGCTGACTGTATTTGTTCGACTGGAACAACACAAAAAACAAACAGAAGAAAAGTCCAAAACAAAATTCACACAGAACTCAAAAATTGACAAAATTATTATTATTATTGCCGCCTTGTCAACATTGTGATAAATAATTAGCTTTTTAAGCATGTGACGCTCCTGTACTTTGTATTTAGACGCCCGTGGCACGTAGCGGGTGTGAACAATATAGTCATCACACTCGCAACCAGTTAAAATGGAGAACCTGTGTGTTGTGTGTCACACTGAGCATGGAGAACAGACAGAAGTGAGAGAGTTGTCTGTGGATTTGAGAGAATAAACACCAGTCCGTCTCCAGAGGTCTTAATGTTCCCGTGTCCACTGTGTGCAACATCATCAAGGAGGTTACAGCACATGGCACTGGAGCGAACCTCCCCGGACCTGGACGGACGGGCAAAAGTAATGGAACATTACAAGGAAGGATTGTTCCAATGATGGATAAAGAACCCCGATTAACTTCCAGACAAATTCGAGCGGATCTGCAGAGACAGGGTACAACGGTGTCAGCTCAGGCCATCCGTCACCATCTGAATGAAAAGGGACGCTATGGTACGAGACCCATATTAAATAAATAAACATGTGAGAACCAAAACATTTACAACAATTTTCTGACAGAATTGCAATCGCAAAAAACACACAATGCCAATATTTTTGCCCATGATTGTATATATTTGTGCGTGAGTGTGTGTGTGCTACCTTGTTGCTGTCGTGTGTC
>NC_071121.1:28915000-28925000 GCF_024256425.1 Clarias gariepinus | reverse complement strand
CACACCCAGGCCCACATACACATCAGTACCTTAAACAGTACATACAATTTACACCAGTACAAAGTACACAGTCCTGTTTGTGTGTGTGTGTGTGTGTGTGTGTTTCACCTCCAAATCCTTCTTCATCCTCTCCTCACGCTCCACACTCTTCCTCAGCTCAGTCATCCTCACTCTGAGCTGTTCAGTGTCTCGCTCTCTGTCTCTCTGTACACTGTCCATCCTGTCCTTCAGCTCCTGCAGTGTGTCTTTCTGACCCTAACACACACACACACACACACACACGCACACACACACACACACACACACACACACACGCACACACACTAAATTAAACCTTCCACCACATCACACTCTCACACACTCTCACACACTCTCACACACTCTCACACACTCTCACACACAATACCTGCAGCAGTGTTTCCAGGCGCGTGTTCTCCTCCTGCAGCAGCTCTCTCTCTGTACTAATGCTGTCAATCAGATGGTCCCTCTCACGCAGCTCTGCCTGGAGGCTCTGCTCATCATCATATCGGGCTTGCTGAGTGATCTTTAAAGCTCTCTGTAGATCAGAGGCCCTCTGACGCAGCTCTGCACTGAGGCCTATAGACAAACCAGTACATACGAGAGTAAAGATCTATAGGCTCTCTGACGCAGCTCTGCAGTGAGGCCTATAAACCAGTACATACACAACGGAGTGGAACAACTACAGCCTGCAAACATTCACACACGTACTACAGACTGTCTGCTTCAGCATCACACTGAATCTCACACGCACTCACGCACACACACTCGCGCGCTCTCTCTCTCACACACACACACACACACACACACACACACACACACACACACACACACAGTACCCTCCAGCTGCTGGTTTTGTGTGATCAGATCAGACGTCCTCTCCTCAGAGCGAGTTTTCTCAGCGGCTGCGTCTCTTTTCACCACAGCGAGCTCGTACTCGAGCGTCTGTCTCTGAGCCTCTCCCTTCTCCAGCAGAGCGCGACAGCGAGTGAGCTGAGCCTCGTAACCCGACACCTACACACAGAATCAACTACAGTGAAACCTGGATTGCAAGTAACGCGGTTTGCGAGTGTTCCACAAAGATTTTTAATACATTTTGACTTGGAAAACGAACAAGTCTTGGTTTACGAGTACCAAGTATCATGTATCACGCATGCACTTCTTGTTTTGATGCCTAGCATCACGTGATCACAACTGAGCCAATGGTTTTTCTCTCTCTTGCGATGCGGGATTGTTGGTAATCGTCTCCCCTGCTGGGTCTTAGTGCGCGTCTCTCACTGATATAATCAACTTCCGTGCACGTGTGTACTGTTTACTATAACACTGTGACCACGTGTGTACGTAAAACATATTTTATTTTGTGTCTATATACGTGTGTGTACAGCGTGTGTGTAAAGCAAAAGCAAGTCTCATTCGAGAGGTTAAAGATTTATTTTCTCTCTTTGTATCAGCTGGTCTTTGTGTCAAAATCCCAATCCCAATTCTATTTTCTACCCCTTCTCTGCTTGCTTGAGTGAGCAGCCATGTTAAAAATTTTGCTTAGCCCTTCATTTGAAGTGAGGTCCCGAAAAATCTTCGTTTGGAGGGCTATCTGGCCCTTCCCCTTACCCCTTCACGTGAACGCGCCAAACGGGGGGGTATCGCTAAGTGTAGGGGTAAGGGGGAGAATTGGGATTGAGCTAAAGAGTGAATAAACTTGGTCCAACATGTGTGAGTATGTGTGTGTGTGTGTGTGTGTGTGAGAGTATGTATGTGTGTGTGTTTTCCTGACATCATGTTGTATAAAAGTGTTGCACGTGTCCTCATGGATCATCACCTCCTTGTTTAGCTTTGATTCGAGCTCCAGCTTGTCCTTCTCCAGCTGGTTGATCCTCCATCTCAGCTCCTCCTCCTTGTCAAAGCCCCGCCCTTCAGCCTGCAGCTGACCAATCACCTCTCTCGGCCTGGAATGAGAACAGCGTCAGTGTGCTCGGTGCTCAGTGCAGCGTTGTGTTTGAGTCTCGTCCCAGTCATTTCACTGACCCGCTGATGTCCTGCAGTCCCCCCTGCGCGGGCTGGTCCGTGGTGCGGGGGTGAGACGTGCGCAGAGACACTTTGCTCCGCCCTCCATCCCTGCGTCTCACCCTGTCTCCCGCACCACCATCACCTCGCCGCGTCTGCCGGCTCTCAGACATGATGTTCCTCAGTGTCTGGAAAACGTCTGCTTCATCTGAGAGACACACAGACACACACACACACACACACACACACACAGAGAGATCATCTAAAGTAATGTTTTTTTCAGATAAATAAAGATTTAGTTAATAAATGAAGATACAAGACAGCAACACCAATGTGTAGATTAGACTTCTCTGTAATAATGTTAGAAATCTGGAGTCAAATAAAAGCTTCCAATCCTGTGGGATACAATGAACACATCACACACATCACACACACACATATATCACACACATCACACACACACATATATCACACACATCACACACACACATATATCACACACACATACATACATATATCACACACATATATCACACACATCACACACATCACACATATCACACACATCACACACACACATATATCACACACATCAGAACACACACATATATCACACACATCAGAACACACACATATATCACACACATCACACACACACATATATCACACACATCACACACACACATATATCACACACATCACACACACACATATATCACACACATCACACACACACATATATCACACACATCACACACACACATATATCACACACATCAGAACACACACATATATCACACACATCACACACACACATATATCACACACATCACACACACACATATATCACACACATCACACACACACATATATCACACACATCACACACACACATATATCACACACATCAGAACACACACATATATCACACACATCACACACACACATATATCACACACATCACACACACACATATATCACACACATCACACACACACACACACACATCACACACACACACATCACACACACACACACATCACACACACACACACATCACACACACACACACATCACACACACACACACACACACACATCACACACACCACACACATATATCACACACATCACACACACAGACACACACATATATATCACACACACACATATATCACACACATCACACACACACATATATCACACACATCACACACACACACACACATCACACGCACACACATATATCACACACATCACACACACACACACATATATCACACACATCACACACACAGACACATATATCACACACATCACACACACAGACACACACATATATATCACACACACACATATATCACACACATCACACACACACATATATCACACACATCACACACACACACACACATCACACGCACACACATATATCACACACATCACACACACACACACATATATCACACACATCACACACACAGACACATATATCACACACATCACACACACAGACACACACATATATATCACACACACCTGTCAGGTTTACTGCACGCGCATGTCAATTAAATTCCCCTCTAACCGGATATAAAATATAAATCCTGATTATTTGTTTATTAATTAAATGTAATCAGATGTTGTTTGTTGTTTCCATAGAGCTGCTGCTAGCATTAGCCGCCTAGCTAGCGAGAGTAAAGTGTCCCCCAGCCGCCCGCGCGCCCCCCTCAGTGTTCCTGCACTCACACACACACACACACACACATCACGTGACGCGCTTTTCTCTGGAGAAACGCACCGGTTATAACATTAGGATCAGATCCCCGACCCGCTGACCTGAGCTCTCCGGGATCCGTTTGAATCTGACGCCGTTCCGCTTCCGAAACATGACCCGTGTCGTCACTTCCGCTCGAACGCTCAACCGAGAGCGCCCGCTACTGCGTCACATCCGGTGAGAACTACTCGTCCTTCTGCTGTGTCACACTGCGCATGCTCATGTCTGCGCGTTTAGTCTGATCTCGTGAGGTTAAACATCTTCCGTTTATTTTGTGTTTAAAAGTAATTACATTTAAACTCGGAAACAATGACGACACACATACAATTATACTGTATATGGACAATCTATTTACTTACGTGCGCTGTCCATGGTGCTGAACGGCTCTAACACACACACACACACACACACACACACACACACTGTATATTAAAGTCCATTGATTTTGTGTGTGTATAAACCCTCTGAGTCAGTGATTAAAGGGGTTTAACAGACTATAACACACTATAACTGAGGTACAGTCAGGTGTCTTTTCATCCCCAAACTCCTGCATTCAAAATCTACAATTTTCACTTTGTCATGAAGGTTTAACTGCACATTTGATGTCACAGTTCCTATAGTGCGCCTCGATCTTGGTTATAAATAGGTGACGGATAGTAAACTTAATCTTATGAAACACACACACACACACACACACACACAGATATTAAGTTTTTAATTATGTGAGTATTGTAAGGAGGTGACACTGATATGATTTGTACAATTACATTTAAACACACACACACACACACACACACGTGTACTAATCAGGGCTGTGTTTATAAAAATAGTGTCTTTACTAAATGTAGTGTCTTATTAAAGCCCACTGCCCAGGACTTTCACCTACTTTAACTATCTTAAACCTGAACATGCAGGAAATGGAAATGTTTTTGGACTGTGGAATGTGATCTGTATGTTCGGTTTCAGCGCCTTAGATCTTGCTGCACCCACGTTTGGTTGAACATTTTGCTGCAGGACAATTCTGTTCAAACCCCTTCTGTTAGTGCGGTGGGATTCATGCTGTGTTTGGTCAGTGCCTGTAGGCTAATTCCAAACATCTGTCCAGTAAAAACATATGTAAACAGCTCCCACTTTGTTGGTTTAAACATGCCTACTTACCTCACTTACCACAAGCTAGTGAGCTTAGCTTTAGCTTAACTAATATGCTAAGGTAGATAATGCTAATTTATATGCTAACACATTTGATTGAACTCATCCAGACCCTACAAACCGTCTTGTGTTAACTCCTACATTTCTTGAGGAGTGTTGAATTACAAAGATTCCAGTTAGCGGGTTAGTGGTTAGTCCAATTGCCTTGCGTCTCCAGGGTCTGGGTTCAATTCCCGCCACTGGGTTTGTGTGCTTGTAGTTTGCATGTTGACTTGACTTGAAGTCCTTCAGGAATTCTGGTTTACCCTCACGGTCCATAGACTTGCAAATTCGGCTAATTGGTGTTCACAAATTACCAGTAGTGTGTGTGAGAGTGTGAGTTTATGTGTGTGTATGTGTGTGCCATGCAGTTGATTGGCACCCCATTCAGGATGGATCTCACTGCAGGCCTTAAGTCTTCTGGGGATAGGCTCCAGCCCCCCGACCCTGTATACAGGATAAGGCGGTGTAGTCGATGAGTAAGTTTACTCCAGTTGTAAAGTCGGGATGTTTAACTTGGGGCTTTATGGGGATTGACTCACTTTTGGAGGCAGCTTCTAGTGGATATATAAGGAACTGCATGTTTTAGCACTGCTAGCTTAATTTTTTAGAATTGGTAGTCGCTCCCTGGTTACACTGTACACACATACACACATTCCTTTAGAGGAACACACAGACATATTTACATGTTAAATCTATAATTCTCACTCTGTTCTGTTCTGAGAAGGAGAAAATACATCCTGCTGCACAGACTGCAGGCTAGCGTGTTAGAGACAAAAGACAGACTGCGGTGTCCATGTTTTTTTCCATTTCACACTTTGACTGTACAGAGGTGGGAAATGACCATGTTATACCCTGGGTTTCATTACGGCTCACAGGGCAAGTCGAGCACAGTATCTGCCCTTACTTCTTCAACATCTAAAGAGAGCGATGGGGTGGAACTTCAGTTATTTATTCCGTCTTGATTTCTCAACCCTTTATCCACGCACTCTACACTAATCCCACCCCATGGCCATCATCCCGTGTTTGGCTCTGTGCTGTATGGCTGCATTACAGTGTGTGTGTGTGTGTGTGTGTGTGTGGCCACTGTATGTCTGGTGCCCATCACCTGCTCCAACATCTCCGCTGCTGACTTTAGATTGTAGAGGTATCTCAGGTACATCTCTCTGAGTGTGACACGACACCCATCTAATGCTGGGAGCCGAGCACTATTAGTAGTGTGTGTGTGTGTGTGTGTGTGTGTGATTGTTAAACTGTATTCTCATGCTAAATGCACTAGCAATACCATTGTGTCCATTGGTAACAGTGTGTCCCAGTGACGTCATCGTGCACACACCAGTACTGAGCACTCCTCAGGTGTATCGGTGGAAACAAGTGTCTACCGTGTCCGAGTGTGTGTGTGTGTGTGTGTGTGTGTTTGGTATGAGGTGTCTCGGGTTCAGCTCTAATCTCACCTCACGTCGCTGTGCCTGGTGCGCGCTCTCGCCTTCGGGTGCGCGCCCACACACCCCGTGACGTCACGGCTCGCGAGGCTGAGCAGTGTGTTCCCTCTGTGTGTGTGTGTGTGTGTGTGTGTTCTCTCTCAGTCTCGAGCCCGAATAACGGACATTACCGTTAGAGCGCGCGCTGCCCCGGGAGCGCGTCGGAGTGTGTGTGTGTGTGTGTGTGTGTTCTCTCCCCGCAGCAGCTCAGTTAGAGGACAGACATGTCGGTGGCAGGACTGAAGAAGCAGTTCCACAAAGCGACGCAGGTGAGACACACACACACACATCACACACACACACACCGCCATCTCCATCTCTGTGCGCGCGCGCGTATCTGTCTGTGTATTCCTGATATGGACGCGGTGATGGCGGAGTGTGTGTGTGTGAGTGTGTGTGTGTGTATGAGTGTGTGTGATGTGTGTGTGTGTGTGTGAGTGTGATGTGTGTGTGTGTGTGTGAGTGTGATGTGTGTGTGTGTGTGTGATGTGTGTGTGTGTGTGTGTTTGTGTGTGTGTGTGCTGCTCTAATGCTTTGAATCCCAACATCAGGACCTCCTTTACACTCCTGCTGTCTAATGCGCGTTATTTACCTGAGCCGTGTGTGTGCGTGTGTGATGTGTGTGTGTGTGTGTGAGAGTGTGTGTGTGTGTATGAGTGTGTGTGTGAGTGTGAGTGTGTGTGTGTGTATGAGTGTGATGTGTGTGTGTGTGTGATGTGTGTGTGTGTGTGTATGTGTGTGTGTGTGTGTGTGATGTGTGTGTGTGTGTGTGTATGTGTGTGTGTGCTGCTCTAATGCTTTAAATCCCAACATCAGGACCTCCTTTACACTCCTGCTGTCTAATGCGCGTTATTTACCTGAGCCGTGTGTGTGTGTGTGTGTGTGTGTGTGTCGTGATGTGAGGGTAAATAAATAAATAAAAAGATTAAAATAGAATGAAGCTGCGTGCAGGTGTACACTCTACTGCAAACACACCGCTATATTTATTGATTGGTTCGTTTGTTTGTTTGTTTGTTTGTTTAGAACAGGGGTTTTACACTCATTAGTTCTATTTAGATCTTTTGTTGTTTTTTGGAAGGTAGTTACCGGAAGTGGCGGGTTGCCATGGTAGCTACACTGCTAATCACGTAGCCACTCAGGTGAGCAGAGGTGTGTGTGTGTGTGTGTGTGTTCAGATCAGGCTATTTATCAGATACAATGTAACGAGCCTGTCAGAATTTTCCGCAGTGACGTCACGGATTTTCCTCCGGCTTTCCCCCGACCGTTACTCTGGGTGGTGGTGGGGGGGGGGCTTTATTCTGCTATCCTGTAACAGAGGGGCCATTAGAGTAAGAAGCAGAGGTGTGTGTGTGTGTGTGTGTGTGTGTGTGTGTCCAGCAGGCTGCACACCGAATAACAAACACACCTTTATAACCGGTCTATAAACAGGTGTGTTACTGGGTGAGATGTGACCCTGAACAGCCAGAATGTTAAAGACGGAACGCGATACGTCTCAGAACCGTCCAGCCAGACGGCAGCATTACACTAAATACCGTTTAATAATAATTATTATTTAATATTTAAATACATTTTCCTCTGGGACATGCTGATTAGACTAATGGGCGTTCCCAGATCACCCGCAGTGTGTGAGTGTGTATATGAATGTTGACTGGAGGTCCTAACACAGTCCTAAATGGGGATCAGGATCTATTAGTTGTAGGAGACAACCAGAACCACAGAACCCAGAGTTTATTACACAGTACAGTGTGTGTGTGTGTGTGTGTGTGTGTGTTAGAGAGAGAGACTGGGTTCTTCACCTGAACAGATGCGTTAGACTCGGGTGTAAACTCGTCTTTTCTGTTCTTTCTAAAACAGACGACTGAATCAGTAAACTGAGAAAAGAAAGAGCCGTGTGACGCCATCAATATGTGTCGCTGTGTGTGTGTGTGTGTGTGTGTGTGTGTGTGTTTCAAATTATTTTTAGACTTCTCTTCAGTAGAACTGTGTGAGACTTTACATTTTACAGTGATGTCGTCTAACACTCACCCCAGCACACACACCATGACTCCGCCCCCCCCCCCCACCCCAGACCGATCAGTCCAACACCCCCCACCCCCCACCCCCCCAGCAGACAACAGTGTATTAGAGGGTGTATGTGACCTTTGACCCTCTTCTCCGTGTGATGTTTTATTCTAACCTGGCCGTAACTCTCTTCTACACTTCGCTCTGTGTTGTTGTATAATCTGTGACCTGCAGTAACCTTATAATTCCCCTCTGTCTTCCACTCTGTCCATCACTACAGGTGTTGTATTGTACGTTTCCTCCACAGCTGCTCCAGTGAAATGAGAAGCCACATTGAGGAAATGAAATCATAATGTGTGTGTGTGTGTGTGTGTGTGTGTGTGTGTGTGTGTGTGTGAAAGAGAGAGTTTTTATCATTCTTCTACTTCACTATTATATTACTGTGAGTGATGTTACAGTAGAATTAACTCTGTGTGGCGGATTTATTCAAAATTCATCACTGTATTGATCCATGATTGATTTTGTGTGTGTGTGTGTGTGTGTGTGTGTGTGTGTGTGTAATCCTTTTCTCATCTTCTCTCATGGTGACTCATGACTGTGTGTCTCATTAAAGGAGGAAACACATGGTGTAATGAAATGTTGTTAACACTGAACACCACACACACACACACACACACACACACACACACACACACACACACACACACACACACACACACACACAGACAGAGCATGTGTAGACATTACACTGCATTATTCTCTCTCCCTTTCTCTTTTTTACTCTCCGTTGTGTGTGTGTGTGTGTGTGTGTGTGTGTGAGCAGATGGTGAGTGTACACGTGACTGCTCACTGCCTGATGTGTGTAATTGTGGTTGAAGTGTTATCAGCGCCCCATACAGTCAGGACATGTAATTATAGACATTACAGTCTGTATGTGTGTGTGACTGTGTGTGTGTGTGTGTGTGTGTGTGTGTGTGTGTGTGTGTGTGTGTGTGTGTCTGTGTGTGTCTGTGTTTGTGTGTGTGTGTGTGTGTGTGTGTGTCTGTGTTTGTGTGTCTGTGTTTCTGTGTTTCTGTGTGTCTCTGTGAGTGTCTGTGTGTGTGTGTGTGTGTGTGTGTGTGAGAGAGAGAAAAAAAGAACACAATACTATTCTAGTGTCTTTCACCGTGTCCTTTGACTCTCTTGATCCTGATCTGTGTTAGGGAGACAGGAAGGAGAGGAAAAGAGAAACAGAGAGAGACAAATAGAGAGACAGAGACAGACAGAGACATAGGGAGAGAGACAGAGAGAGATTCAGAGAGAGACAGAGACATAAAGAGAAAGACACAGAGAGAGACAGAGAGAGAAACAGGGAGACATAGAGAGACAGAGACATAGAGAAAGAGACTGAGACAAAGAGACAGACAGAGAGACAAAGACATAGAGAGAGACACAGAGAGAGAGAGAGACGGAGAGAGAAACAGGGAGACATAAAGAGAGAGACAGAGACATAGAGAGACAGAGACATAGAGAGGGTTAATAGTTATAGTTGATGTAAT
>NC_071121.1:28877500-28910000 GCF_024256425.1 Clarias gariepinus | reverse complement strand
GTGATGGGCGGGTCTTTAGCTTGTAGCTAAACACCAGCGTTAGCTATTGTAAGTTTTTTGCTATTTCCCTCACAAACACACACACATGCTGTTTTAAGGTGTGTTTGGTTTAGCTGTTAGCATGCTCAGAATTAGCATTAAAGCTCGCTAATGGCTTTTGTTTCACTTAATCACGCCCACAAAATAAAACACAATGTGATCCACTGCTTTATCACCGAATGCTGAACAAACATCCCGATCAAAAGTTTATCCACTTGTCCTCGCTAACTCTGCTGCTCAATCGCTCCAGCTAGACAAGTTTATACATAATTAATGAATATTAATCATTATTAATATTAATGATAATGATATTACAGCAATAACTGTCCCAGTGTGAGACGCTGAGCCCTGCATCACTACACCACCTCCTTCACTCTGTGTGTGTGTGTGTGTGTGTGTTTGTGTGTGTATTGTGGCATGTTTTTGTGTTAAACAGAACCTGAAGGTGGATTAATTGATTTAAATTAAACGTCAGTGTGATGCATATATTTATCTTCTGTATGGACCGGTTTGATCTACAGTGTGTATATACACTTATATAAATATATATATATATATATAATTCTATATATATAGTGTGTGTGTGTGTGTGTGTAAGCCGCTCTCTCCTTTGCTGGATGAACAGAAGCTGTAAAAGTCGTATCGCTTGATGTGATCACACAAATGTCACACACACCTCAAATAAAATGCAGTGTCACTAAAAATGAGTAACGAGTCCTGACTCTCACTCTCTCTCTCCCTCTCTCACACACACACACACACACACACACACACGAGACAGACACCAAAACTGATTAAAAAATGAGTAAGTTCCTTGTGCACACATATACACTGTATTGCCAAAAGTATTGGCTCGTCTGCCTTCACATGCATATGAACTTGGATAACATCCCATTTTTAGGGTTTAATATGATGTTGGCCCTTTACAGCCATAACAGCGTCACCTCTTCTGTGAAGGCTTTCCACGAGGTTGAGGAATGTGTTTATGGGAATTTTTGACCATTCTTCCAGAAGTACATTTGTAAGGTCAGATGCTGATGTTTGATGAGAAGGCCTGACTCACAGTCTCCGCTCTAATTCATCACAAAGGTGTTCTATCAGGCTGGGGTCAGGACGGTCAAGTTCTTCCACACTGAACTCGCTCATCCATGTCTTTATTGACCTTGCTTAGTACAACTTTGGGGACGGCCCCTTCTTGTTCCAACATGACTGCACAAGGTCGGAACAGGAAGGCGCCGTCCCCCAAAGGTGGCACTCTCGCCCTTGGCTTGTTCACCAGGGACTATCTGACCATTTTGATTCATGCACACTCACATTTCACACAAACATAAAATAGTTATTTTGATAGTGTAAAGCTGCTTTGCGACAATGACAATGTTAAAAGCGTTATACAAATGAATTGAATTGAAATGAATTGAACTCACAGGGGCTTCGTCATGCTGGATAAGGGTTGAGTTAGGTCCTCTTAGTTTCAGTGAAGGGGAACTGTAACGTTACAGGAAACACTGTTCTGTACAACTGTCTACTTCAAAGGGTGTGTGGAACAGCTTGGAACCTCATATGGGTGTGATGGCCAGGGGTGCACATACTTTTGCCCATTTGAAAATAATATTTAAGCTATAGATATTAACAAAAATTACAGTTAGAGACATTTAGATATTTTTTTCTACTTATTTATTTTGTTCTTCCTCTTCCGGCTGCTTCCATTAGAGGACGCCACAGTGGACCATTTGTCTCCATCAAACTCTGTCTTCTACATCTTCCTTTGTCATTCCAACCTCCTGCATATCCTCCCTCAACAAACCCTAAACGTCCTCTTGGGCCTTCCTCTTCTCCTCCTGCCTGGCAGCTACATCTCTAACATTCTCCTCCCAATATACCCCTCATCCCTTCTCTGCACATGTCCAAAACAGCTTAACCTGGTGTCTCTGACTTTGTCCCCAAACCATCCTACCTGCACTGTCCCACTAATACACTGATTCCTAGCCTTGTCTTACAATCTTCAGTCCCATAGCAAATCGCAGCATCCTCAGTTCTGCCATCTCAAACTCTGCTTCCTGTCTTTTTGTCAGTGGTGACGTCTCCAAACCATATATCGTTGCTGGTCTTACAACCGTCCTGTAAACTTTACCTTTCGTTCTTGCAAATACCTTTTTGTGACCTATCATGTCTGCCACTCGTCTCCACCCCATTCCACCAGTGCTGACGTCACTTCCTTTGTATTACTGATGATAATGATTGATTAAAGATGTATTGAGATTTTTTCTTTTTTACAGATTACCAGCCTATATAATATTAAATATTTTAATTAAAGTTTAAATTAGTGTGTCATATTAATATAATGTTGTTCAGCTATAACAGCTGATGTTAATTGATGTTAATATGGAGTCCAGGTAGTTATTGGAGGCTCAGGTAGACTTGTAAGAAATTCCAGTCTTGAACTATTGAGCAACTGCAGCCAAGTCAAGTCCTCAGAGAAACAGCTGCCAACACCAGTCGAGGCCAGAACTGTCTTTATGGTAGAGTAAAACCATACCCTGACACCAGACTCATCCCAAAGAGACACACGGGGCATCCATGTGACGAGATCTCCAACCAGAAGCGGGGCACCAGGATGGGTCAGACAGGTCCGGAGGGACGACGTGTGTAGCTCAACAGAGAGGGGGAAGAGAGAACAGGAGAGGGAGAGCAGAAGAGGAGAGATGGCAGTTAGGTCTGGTCACAGTCACACAATGTATAATGTGAATGTATATTAACTGTAGAGTGCAAGCAGAGACTCTGGCAGGACTAACTATGACATCATAACTGAAAGGGAGGAGCCAGAAGGAAACACAAACATGAGGGGGAACTGAGATGTAAAGCAACCATCAACAAACCTGAGTGATCAATGAGGGTGAGGAAGACAGCATCTAAACATACCAGTTTACCATAATACTCTAAGTGGAGACTCTTGCTTTCAGCCCCTCCTGTCTCCCTTTCCTCATCTTACACATTAAAACTTTCTCCTCTCGTTTAAACACACTCACACACACATTAACGGAAAGACTGTTGTTCTGTTCTAAATTATTAAAGCTTCTCCGTTTTTTTTTTTATTTTGCTCGCGACAGCGTAACAGCACGTTAATCCATGCTCGTGTAATGATGAGATGGACAAACTCGTCGATGCCTCTGTTCTTTGATTTTCTGCATTGTCAGATTATAGTACAAACCTCTGGGTGGATCCTGCACTTAAATCCAACTAAAAACTACTGAAGAACAAAACTCAGGCTCTATATCCTAACTTACATCTCACATACGTCCATGAGTCCCCCAGATCTGCTCCTTTACTTAAGGCTAATCTATTTATAAAAATGCTTGGCTAAATAAATAGGTTTTTAGCCTGGACTTAAACACTGAGACTGTGTCTTCAAATGAAAGGCTGGAATCTATAATCACACCGAGATATTTCACTGTTGCACTTGATGGAACAGAAAGGCCATCTAAAGTTACAATGTGATCTAGAATCTTACTCCTAGCTGTATGCGGTCCTATGACTAGAACTTCTGTCTTATCAGGATTTAGCAGAAGGAAGTTAATTAGCATCCAATTTCTTATGTCCTGCACACATTGCTCAACTTTAGTAAGCTGCTTTTTTCATCTGGTTTTGCTGAGACATATAACTGTGTGTCGTCAGCATAACAGTGAAAACTAATACCATGCTTACGGATTATGTTGCCCAGAGGAAGCATGTAAAGGGAAAAAAGCAGTGGACCTAAAACTGAACCCTGTGGAACACCAAACTCCACTAGAGAACATGCATAATAATCTCCATTTAAGTCTACATACTGATACCGATCGGTCAAATAGGATCTGAGCCAGGAGAGGGCTGTACCCTTAATACTGTAAGCATATTTTAATTATTTAATATTTAAATATATTTGTGTATGCAGCAATGTAGCAATTGGATATTATTAATCAACATAATATTAATCTTAGTGAAATAATATAGAGTTTAGGTGAGAAAAGCAGACAGGGAGTATGACAGGTCGTAAAACATAGCAGTAAGGGGATGGTTAGAGTGACCAAGATAAGACAAGATAAGGTGTCAGGTGTTGGACTTGGCAGAGACTCGAGCAAACCTAATGAAGGATTGAAACAAGTGTTGGATACACGTACACATGTCTAAGTAAGAATATAGACAAATATCCAAAAGACACACTATCAGTTTTAAGAATACTGAGTTTAATTAAAGTAGACACAAAAATAAACTAGTATGTGCATTTACCAAATAAAAAGATGCTTATACATGGTCTGTCTCTTGAGAACTGCAGAATAAACCAGGAACAACCAACAGATAGAAAAAACCAAGGTCAAAGCAGGGAGGATAGAATAATCCTGGAACAACCAACAAAAAAACCAAGAACACAAGAAATAATCAGGTGACAGACACCAGATAAGCACCAGGCACTAGGAACCCGATAAAAGAAGAGAAACATGAAAGGAACCGATGACCAAATAATAAAAAGAGGTGTACGGGGAACTACAGTGGAACCTCGGATTAAGAGCATAATTCGTTCCAAACACGTACTCCAAAACACTCGTAAACCAAATTTAATTTTCCCATAGGAAATAATGAAAACTTAAATTATTCGTTCTACAGCCCAAAAAAATAAATACAAAAAAATAATTAATACAAAATATTAAGTAAAAATAAAACAAATTAACCTGCACGTTACCTTTCAAAAAAGTAAAAAAAAAAAATCCAGGCAGATAAGTGTTTCCCTTTGTGCATGCAGGTGCTGTGTGTGTGTATGTGTGTGTGTGAGAGGCTAGAGTAAGTGGAGACTCTTGCTTTCAGCCCCTCCTGTCTCCCTTTCCTCATCTTACACATTAAAACTTTCTCCTCTCGTTTAAACACACTCACACACACATTAACGGAAAGACTGTTGTTCTGTTCTAAATTATTAAAGCTTCTCCGTTTTTTTTTTTAATTTTGCTCGCGACAGCGTAACAGCACGTTAATCCATGCTCGTGTAATGATGAGATGGACAAACTGGTCGATGCCTCTGTTTTTTGATTTTCTGCATTGTCAGGTTATAGTACAAACTTTCGGGTGGATCCTGCACTTAAATCCAACTAAAAACTACTGAAGAACAAAACTCAGGCTCAATATCCTAACTTACATCTCACATTCGCGTTCACACACACCGGACTGCATTACCCACAATGCATCTCCCACATTGGACTACACTTCCGTAAACAGAGGTCATAAATCACCGTCTCTCTCCCGCTACACTGTTTTATCTAAAAAAGCACTAAACAAGACACTCGTGTGAGCGCAAACTAACAGAATCACTGCTGTAAAGTAAAACAAACAAACAAATGACCCAGCACCTCACCTCTGAAAAGATTTGCCACAGAGCAGTTTTTCTAGGGGAGAGCAGAGTGTGTGTCTCTCACCTTAATTTCTCTGCACGTGTGTGTGTTTGTAAATGGGGGTTTCACACACACACAAACAAACACACACACAGCGGGCACAGTGTCTAATTACGCACGCGCACACACACACACACACACACACACACCGCGATGAGGAAGAAAATAGATTTTTAACCTCTGTATTGAGAATTTCCTTTGCCTACTCGCGCGCACACACGTGTTATAAGAAACAGTACACGCGCTGTACACATGCGCTTTCGAATACATAATAAAATATGTTTCACACACACACGTAGTGACAGTGTTATAGTAAACAGTACACGCGCGCACAGATGTTGATTATACCAGTAAGAGACGCGCACTAAGACCCAGCAGGGAAGACGATTACGCAGCGCAAGAGAAAGAAAAACCGTTATCTCAGTTGTGATCACGTGACGCTCGGCGTCTAAACCAGAAGCGCATGCGTGAAACATGATACTCGGTGCTCGTATACCAAGAAAATGCTCGTTTTTTAAGTTAGATTTTATAAAAAATCTTTGCTCGTCTTGCAGAACACTCGTAAACCACGTTACTCCTAATCCAAGGTTCCACTGTATATAATAACTTGTACACTTGAAACCAAACTTGAAAGGATCAGGAGTTTTCCCATGAGATGAGGCATACGTGCAGATGGCCATGTGGGCAGACTGGTACGGGCAGATAAGGAATAGACAAAATCAGAGACAAAAGAGCCAGTCTTATAAATAACATATTTTAATAAGAGTAGACACAGAATAAAAATGTGTATCTACATGGTAATAACATAAGGGGCCAGGGTAAAAGCATCAACAGAAATAAAATTTCTCAGAAGGAACACGATCTGAACTGCTCTGGCTGTCCGAATCATCCAAAGGGATGAAGTCATCATTGGAGAAGTCGCAGTTAGCTATAAAATAGAATAAAATGTTTAAAAACATTGAATTGGGTAAAATAAGGCAAATAAATAAAATAGTGCAAAGAAGATACTTACCCATGGCTGGTCGCTTAAGAAATGAAGAACAAACCAAAGAAACGCAAGGAAAAAAGCCTTGAAAACAAGCGCCACCCCGATATTTTTATAAAAAGATACGAAAAGTGTAAAGATAATGGAAAATAATTATTAATGAAAATGAATTATAATGGAAAAAATTATAAGCAGAGGGAGGAGTCAAATAACGAGGTGTAATTATGATGGAAAAAATTATTGATGAACAATGGATTATAATAGGTTAATATTTTGCTGTGGTCAGCAGAAGAATGAACAAGGGAGGAGACTGGGTATTTCCCCCCTTTCATGAACTATAAAAGGAGCGTGCTTTTCACTGTGAATTTAGTCTGGACTTGGCACTGCTTTGTTTTTTTTCTGATCCAAAGCATGGCTAGGCCGGCACATCTGGGTTCTTATCGCTGCAATAAAAGCCTGACTTACTTCATCCAGCTCTGCGTGGCGTCTGAAATCTTCTTTAATTCTCTTTGTAAGTAATTTGTTAAATGTTTGATATTTTAAACTGAAGGCAACTTCAACAGGTGGAAGAATTATCTCCCACAATTCCTACTACATTTTCTAATCTGTGAAGAAGAATAGCGTGATCAACAGTGTCAAAAGCTGCACTGAGGTCGAGTAATACAAGCATAGTTACACAACCCTGATCAGAGGCCAATAGAATGTCATTTACTACTTTAACGAGTGCTGTCTCTGTACTGTGATGAGGCCTAAATCCTGACTGATACAGTTCATGTATGCCATTTCTATGTATATATGAGCATAGCTGCTCCGCTACTATCTTTTCCAGAATCTTAGAGATAAAGGGGAGGTTTGATATCGGCCTGTAACTGGACAGCTGACAGGGGTCGAGGTCAGGTTTCTTAATTATTGGTTTGATAACTGCTAATTTAAAAGATTTTGGAACATAACCAATGCTGAGTGAAGAATTAATTATTCTCAACAGGGGTTCTGTTATTGCTGGTACTATCTGTTTAAGAAAATGTGTCGGTACAGGATCTAATATACAGGTTGATGAATTTGAAGAAGAGATGAGTGAAATTAGTTCATTCTCTTCAAGGGGAGTAAAGTATTCAGTAAAAGGTCAAAAAAGTTAAATGTACGGATAAGAATCAGCTGAAGGACCAGTTTGCAACTTATTAGGTCAATTGGCAACATGATTGGGTCTAAAAAGAGCCTCTCAGAGTGGCAGTGTCTCTCAGAAGTCAAGATGGGCAGAGGATCACCAATTCCCACAATGCTGTGGTGAAAAATATTGGCGCAATATCAGAAAGGAGTTTCTCAGAGAAAAATTGCGAAGAGCTTGAAGTTTCTGTATCATCATCTACAGTGTCTAATATCATCCAAAGATTCAGAGAACCTGGAACAATCTCTGTGCAAAAGGGTCAAGGCTGGAAGACCATACTGGATGTCCCCGTGATTTCTGTCCCTTAGACGGCCAGACTGGAATCACATACAGGAGTGCTACTGTAATGGAAATCACAACATGGGCTCAGTGATACGTCCAGAGAACATTGTCGATGAACACAATCCATCGTGCCATTCGCCGTTATTCGGCTAAAACTCTATAGGTCAAAAAAGAAGCCAAATCTAAACATGATCCAGAAGCTCAGGGGCTTTCTCTGGGCCAAGGCTCATTTAAAATGGACTGTGGCAAAGTGGAAAACGTCTCGGGTTACTTTGCTGTAACCCTGTTCCCTGAAAAATCGGGAAAGAGAGGCTGCGTGAAAACGCTATGGGAATGTCTTACTGTGTTGCCGGTTGTGAAGCATGTGTGTATCAAACACGCAAAATTTTGGGGGTGAGGACTTGGATCAGGGGGATGGGGGGGGGGGGGGGGGGGGTCAGTTTTAGAGCTTTGTAATTCATGTTTTTGCATATAGTATACACACACACACAGACTATCTCACTTCGATGTGTTCGTTTTAGAAGAGGATGAGTGTAAATAACAAAAGAGGAAGCAAGACCCTGAGGATGATGACGATGATGAGTGTGTGTGAGAGTATGTGTTAATGTTACATCACACAAAGATGTTATTTTTATAAAACCCACTCAGTCCCCACGACAAACTCTTTTTTTTTTTACTTTTATACCTTTGTTTCTGTTTCGTGCAAATGGAATGCAGACTTTATTAATAAAATGTAAGGTTTTATAACACTGTAAGACATTATAATCTAATAAGAAGATTCCTGTGCCTTGAGATCAGACCCCTCACTGTGCCTCCTCATGTCTTCTGTGGTAACACCTTCTATATCCTGTACCCAGACGAGGAGACATCCAGGTGGCTCTTGTCTGCTAGAACCCTTTAGTTTAATCAGGAGAATGTAAATGTATGTCCTCTCACCTGTCTGTCTCCGGGTCTCTCTAGGACTGACATGTTAATGATGGTTCTTTTGATGTTCGGGACGTAGCACCGTTTAAATGTGCTCTCTTTGCTGAGAATAAACAGAGATCTTCAGACATCAAGCCTGCGTGTGTGTGTGTGTGTTTGTCTCTCCCGGTCGATCGGGCCCGGACTGGTAAGTGTATCAAGGTACGGCGGACACAACAAGCTAAAAATCTTGTTCTCTTAGCTTAAAACTTAGCTCGGACACACACATCTTCATTTAAAATCTAACATAAAATGACCAATTCAATTCAATTCAATTCAATTTTATTTGTATAGCGCTTTTAGCAATTTTCATTGCCGCAAAGCAGCTTTACATAGTCAAAAGAATTATTTAAGTTTGTATGAAATCTGAATTTGTATGAATCAAAGTGGTCAGTTTGTCCCTGGTGAGCAAGCCGAGGGCGACAGTGGCAAGGAAAAACTCCCTGAGATGGTAATAGGAAGAAACCTTGAGAGGAACCAGACTTAACAGGGAACCCATCCTCATCTGGGTGAAACAGAAAGCAGTAAATGATCTGCATTTATACAGTGTGTAGGGTGGGAGGCAGTTCAGCTATAATAGCTGATGTTAATTGATGTTAATATGGAGTCCAGGTAGTTATTGAAGACCCAGGTAGACTTGTAAGAAGTTCCAGTCATGAACTATCGAACTGTCAAGTCCCCAGAGAAACAGTTGCCAACACCAGTCAAGGCCAGAACCATTTTCTAGGTAAAGAGAATCATTCCCAGACACCAGACGCATCCCAGAGAGACACACGGGGCATCCATGTGACGAGATCTTCAGCCAGAAGCGGGGCACCAGGATGGGTCAGACAGGTCCGGAGGGCAGAGGGAGTCTGGATCACTGGCAGCTCAGGAACGACATGTGTAGCTCGACAGAGAGAGAGAGAAAGAGTGAAAGGGGGAGACAGGAGGAGAGAGGAAAAAGAAAGAGGGGGGGAAAGAGAAGAAGAGGAGAGATGGCAGTTAGGTATGGTCACAGTCACACAATGTATAATGTGAATGTATATTAACTGTAAAGTGCAAGCAGAGACTCCGGCAGGACTAACTATGACAGCATAACTAAAAGGGAGAGAGAGAAGGAAACACAAACATGAGGGCTTCCTGACATGTAAAGCAAACAATCACCTCACCGTCAGCAAACCTGAGTGATCAATGAGAGTGAGGAAGACAGCATCCAAACATACCAGTTCACCATAATACTCTACGTCCATGAGTCCCCCAGATCTGCTCCTTTACCTAAGGCTAATCTATTTATAAAAATGCTTGGCTAAATAAATAGGTTTTTAGCCTGGACTTAAACACTGAGACTGTGTCTAAGTCCCGAACACTATTTGGAAGACTATTCCATAACTTTGGGGCTTTGTAAGAAAAAGCTCTGCCCCCAGCTGTATTTTTCATAATACGCGGTACTGACAAGCAGCCTGCATCCTTTGATCGAAGTAGGCGTGGCGGATCGTAAGACACTAGCAGTTCGCTCAGGTACTGCGGCGCGAGACCATTTAATGCTTTATATGTCAAGAGTAGTATTTTAAAATCAATGCGAAATTTCACAGGGAGCCAATGGAGTGAAGATAAGATAGGGGTGATGTGCTCATATCTTCTGGTTCTGGTGAGGACTCTCGCTGCTGCATTCTGGACTAGCTAAAGTTTATTTATGCATCTAGCTGAACAACCAGACAGTAAGGCATTACAATAGTCCAACCTAGAGGTGATAAAAGCATGAACTAGTTTTTCTGCGTCGTTTAGCGACAATAAATTTCTTATTCTGGCAATATTTCTGAGGTGAAAGAATGCTATCCTGGTAATATTATCTACATGTGCTTCAAATGAAAGGCTGGAATCAATAATCACACCGAGGTCTTTTACTGTTGCATTTGATGGAACAGAAAGGCCATCTAAAGTTACGGTGTGATCTAAAATTTTACTCCTAGCTGTATGCGGTCCTATGACTAGAACTTCTGTCTTATCCGGATTTAGCAGAAGGAAGTTAATTAGCATCCAATTTCTTATGTCCTGCACACATTGCTCAATTTTAGTAAGCTGTTTTTTCTCATCAGGTTTTGCTGAGACATATAACTGTGTATCGTCAGCATAACAATGAAAACTAATACCATGCTTACGGATTATGTTGCCCAGAGGAAGCATGTAAAGGGAAAAAAGCAGTGGACCTAAAACTGAACCCTGCGGAACGCCAAACTCCACTAGAGAACATGCAGAATAATCACCATTTAAGTCTACATACTGATAACGATGGGTCAGATAGGATCTGAGCCAGGAGAGGGCTGTACCCTTAATTCCCACTACATTTTCTAATCTGTGAAGAAGAATAGCGTGATCAACAGTGTCAAAAGCTGCACTGAGGTCAAGTAATACAAGCATAGTTACACAACCCTGATCAGAGGCCAATAGAATGTCATTTACTACTTTAACGAGTGCTGTCTCTGTACTGTGATGAGGCCTAAATCCTGACTGATACAGTTCATGTATGCCATTTCTATGTATATATGAGCATAGCTGCTCCGCCACTATCTTTTCCAGGATCTTAGAGATAAAGGGGAGGTTTGATATTGGTCTGTAACTGGACAGCTGACAGGGGTCGAGTTCAGGTTTCTTAATTATTGGTTTGATAACTGCTAATTTAAAAGATTTTGAAACATATCCAATGCTGAGTGAAGAATTAATTATTCTCAACAGGGGTTCTATTATTGCTGGTACAATCTGTTTAAGAAAATGTGTCGGTACAGGATCTAATATACAGGTTGATGAATTTGAAGAAGAGATGAGTGAAATTAGTTCATTCTCTTCAAGGGGAGTAAAGTATTCTAGGTTCTGATCTGACATGGCTAGATTAACATCTGCATCAATTACATTGTTCGGTTTTAAAACCTCAATTTTATGCCTAATATTTACAATTTTATTATTAAAAAAGTTCATGAAGTCCTCACTATTGCATGATGTTGTTGTGGAGATTTCTGCAGTGGTCTTATTTCTGGTTAATTTGGCTACAGCATTAAATAAGAATCTAGGATTATTTTTGTTATTTTCTATAAGAGTGGAGAGATATGTTGATCTAGCTACACTAAGAGCTTTTCTATAGTTCAGGATGCTCTCCTTCCATGCTATTTGAAATACTAGTAATTTAGTTTGACGCCATTTACGTTCTAATTTCCGAGCGGTCTGTTTTAAAGTGCGCGTGTGATCGTTATACCAGGGAGCAAGTTTCTTATCTCTAATAATTTTTCTTTTGACTGGAGCTACATTATCTAAGGTATAGCGAAATGTCGACTCTAAATATTCAGTCGCCTGATCGAGTTCTGTGGGGTCAGACGGTGATCTAATCGAAGTTGGGAACTCTGGGAGATTACTGATAAAACTCTGTTTGGTAGTTGATGTGAATGTACGTTTAATACGGTAGCGCGGCGCTGTGTGTACATTATTATTGTGACACACTTGAATTGAGACAAGATAGTGATCTGAGATAACTTCAGATAGTGGTATTGTGAATAAATTTCTTATACTTAATCCAAATAATATTATTAAATCTAAAGTGTGACCTGCTTTATAAGTGGGTCCTACTACACACTGATTTACTCCTACCGAGTCCAGTATAGACATAAATGCAGTTCTCAGAGGGTCTTCTGGGTTTTCAAAATGAATATTAAAATCTCCAGCAATTAACACTTTGTCTACAGAAACGACTAGGTTTGAGAGGAAATCTGCAAATTCACTAAGAAATTCCGAGTACGGCCCTGGAGGTCTGTAAATGACAATTAGCGGGATCGACTGAGCTGACTTAATATAGTTAAATACACTTATGTTACTATAAAGAATTTCAAATGAATTAAATTTGTGTCCGTGTTTTTGTACAATAGTCAAATTATCATTGTGAATAACTGCGACGCCTCCTCCTCTACCAGTTAACCGAGGCTGGTGTATGTAGCTGTATCCAGGAGGACTAGCTTCATTTAGAGCTACATACTCGTCCTGTTTAATCCAGGTTTCTGTTAAACAGAGTATATCAAACTCCTGATCTGTGATAATTTCATTAACTATAACTGCTTTAGATGCGAGAGATCTAATATTTAACAGTCCTAGCTTCAGATCAGAGGTGCCGGCTGCGCATTCAGTCTGATCCAAGTTTGTGGTCTTTATGTTAATTAAATTACTAAAACGGACTTTCTGGGTCTTTCTAAATTTGATTTTAGCTCGGGGAACAGACACAGTCTCAATAGAGTGAACCCTGAGTGACGACTCTATGCAGCTAGCAGACGGTTGGTTTAGCCTGTCTGTCTGCTCCCTGGCCTGGGCTCTGGATTGACACCGATTAACTAGGCCTTTTCTAAGACTATGAGCTATACTACAGGAAATGAGAGCAGCACCTTCCCGAGTGGGATGGACACCGTCCCGCCCTAACAGGCCAGCTTTGCCCTCAAAGGTCTTCCAATTATCAATAAAGCCCACGTTGTTTTCGGACCAAGAGTCCTTAGTGGTGTGTGAGAGTGTGTGTGTACCTGATAAACCTGCAGGAACTCTCCTTCAGGACTTGTTTTTTCTGAAGTACAGTGTGTATGATAAGAACTTTAAGACTTGTGTGTGTGTGTGTGTGTGTGTGTGCGTGTGTGTGTGTATAACTGCACTAAATCACCTGAATTAACTGGACAAAAGGAACAGTGTACAGTAATACACACATTATTATATTCACACACACAAGTATGCACAACAGACCATAAAGTGGGGCGGAGTTACAGTTACTACACCGGTGTTTATTATCCAACAACACGAGTGTTTTATTCCTCTTACACCAAAGCACAAAATTTGTACAGAATAATGTGCAGAATGATGTGAAAACAATATGGAGAAGAAAAGGAAGGATCCTCAGACATGGTGGAGACGGTGTTACAGTATGGGCGTGTCTGGCTGCAGTGGGCGTGTCTCACTGATGTGTATTTAAAGTGATGGCTGATAGAAGCAGCAGAATGAACTCTGAAGTGTATAGAACTCTACTTTCTGTTCACGTTCACTCACATACTGTAAGACTATAAGCACAGATACGCTTCACAGTACAGATGGATAACGGGCCAAAACTGCTGTATGAAAGAAACCCCACAGCAAAGACCCGGAATGTTCTTAAAGGGTGGAGGTGATCACATTAGCTGATTTTCACTTACTGAAGACTAAATCGAAGGCAGAACCTCAGCATGTGGACCTGAGCTCCAGATTTCTGGCATCACTGACTGCATAGGGTTTATTATAATCCTTTTTATCTATACATGTAATAGAACTGGATTGGCACCCTGTCCAGGGTGTACCCCGCCTCGTGCCCTAAGCCTCCTGGGATAGGCTCCAGGTCCCCGCGACCCTGAATACAGAATAAAGTGTTATAAAAGATAAATGAGTGAGTGTCTGTTTGTGCACACATCATGTAAAAACTAATGAAGGAAATTTAATGGCGTTTTCATTGGTGTATTTGGCTGAGCTGAGCTTTGGTTCATCGCAATTAGCCAACAAAAAAAATAATTAGTTCATCTTATCTTAAAAGATGGCATTATACATTTTTAAATACACACTTAATAGCATGCAATTAAATTACAAGCAAACAAAGTTGTGGGCTCATTTAGTACACACACACACACACACACACACGCAGGTGCACCTCAATGAATTAGAATATCATCGAGAAGTTTGTTTCAGTAATTCAGTAATTCAGTAATTCGTTAACAGTATCAACATGTGTAGCGATAAGTACTTGGGGAGGCTCTTTCACATGAATTATTCCAGCAATGCAGCGTGTTATGGAGGCGATCAGTCTGTGGCTCTGCTGAGGTGTTAATATATGGAAGCCCAAGTTGCTCTGGTAGCGACCTTCAGCTCTTCTGTGTTGTTGGGTCTGGTGTCTCACATCTTTCTCTTCAAGGTTCTCCATGGGGTTTAGGTTGGGTGAGATTGCTTGCCGATAAGGCATACTGGTACCATAGGCAGGTGTCAAGTCCTGCTGAACAATGAAGTTATCATCTCCATAAAGCTGGTCAGCCGAGGGAGGCATGGAGTGCTCTAAACCTTCCTGGTAGACGGCTATGCTGACCTTTGACCTGATAAAACACAGTGGACCAACACCAGCAGATGACAGGGCTTCCCCACGTGGTGGCGCTCGTGTGCAGTCCACTCCCTGAGAATCTCCCTCAAATTCTTAAATGGGTTTCGTTTCACAGTCTTCTCAAGGCTGTTGCTTTTTATACCACACCAGGGAACGCACCTGCACCCTTTTATACCACATTTTTGCCTTAGATTCAACTTTCCATTCATGTGCTTAGATACACCACTCTGTAAACAGCCAGCTTCTTTACCAATGACCTTTTGTGTCTTACCCTCAATGTGCAGGGTGTCAGTGATAGTTCTCTGGACAACTGTCAACTCAGCCATCTTCAGCATGATTGTGTAGCCTATTGAACCAGACTGGGAGACCATTTAAAGGGGTCATCGAGAAACATTTTTCATTATATGTTAATATAATCTTTAGGGTCCTAATGAAAAGTTTGTAATATATTTAATTAAAAATTCTCAATGGTTGTGTAAAAAAACACCACTTTTAACTGGTAAAAACTAGCTCTGTTCTCAGCAACCTGTTTCAGTACATGCTAATTTAAATGCTTATGATCTCCGCTGAGCCCGCCCCCTCAGTTCTGTGGGGCGTGTCTTTACGTGGGGTATAGCCACGGGAGTGTAGTCCAGTGCGGGCAATGCTTTGTGGGTAATGCAGTCCAAACTGGAAAACGCTGGAATATAGAGCCTGAGCCTGTTTTCTTCAGTCGTTTTTGGTTTGATTTAAGTACGGAACCTACGCGGAAGTTTGTAATATCGCCTGACAACGCAGAAATTAAAAGAATGGACATGCATCGACTCGATTTGTCTTTGTCACTGCATGGGCATGAATTAACGGGCTGTTACGCTGCCGCGAGCAACAACAACAAAAGCGGAGAAGCTTACTGAGAGAGATACGGACGCCATGTGTTTACTGATGTGTTTACATGACTTCTTAATCTTCGACAGACATCGTTATAAACCATCTAACGTAACAAAGGTAAGCATAATATAGTTTTCCGACTACGTACACAGTTTGCAACTAGACAATCACCTCAATGCATTGTTAATTATAAACGGGCGATTAGGGATTATATAGAGACGGATGTACATAGAGAAGAAGCCATAACCATGTTCTATGAGAGTATAAGTTAACTTACACTCCGCATTTATCGTGATTATTAGAAAAAGCGATCTGCAAAGAGTCATAGTAAAATAAATCACACTCACTGAGCCTGGTGAAGATGAAGCTGGAACACGAAGCGTTGGTACAGATCAATTTTTAAGGAGCAGCTTCCTAGTAAAACCTGCTTTATATTGACCCGCGTTTATAAAGCAGTCTGGTGAAAAATAATTATCGCAAACATGAACGCATTTAGGTAAATCAGCGGGGACGTTAGCTTTAAAAACTAAATTCAGCCACTGCGTCCTCAGCGGCTCAGATGTCGGTAGTGAATGACGACTGCTGTGTTCACTATTACACCCAACAACTGTACACAACACTCGATTAGGCGACATTTTACTCCAGCGGCGAAAAACAATGGCCGACAGCTTCTTCTCACTCGGGGCGGGTCTTTGCTAAAACACCAGTGTCAATCAACTATAGTAGGAGCGTCCTCTGTCGGTGTGGCGTCACACTGCAAGGCATTTGCGATTGGCCTGATTTCAGAAGGGGGATGTTACTGTAATAAATGAAAAGAAAACCACTGGGCGGCTCTTTATCATCGTAGAGTGGTTGTGTACACACTCTCCTAACACACAGTTCAGTTCAAACAGCTTAAAAAAGTGCATGTAGTGCTGTATGACCCCTTTAACAGAAAAACTTTGCAGGTGTTTTTAGTTAATTAGAGTGTGACACCATGAGTCTCAAATATTTAACCTTTTAACACTATTGTAAGCCATAATCCTCAAAATAAAATAAAAAAATAAACACTTGAAATATATCAGTCGGTGTGTATAAATGAATGAGTACTTTATTAATCAGTGCAAATTAAATTTTCCCATAAGAAATAATGGAAATTAAAAAAATTCATTTCACAGCCCAAAAAAATAAATACATAAAAAGAATTAATACAAAATTTAAAGTAAAAAATAAAACAAACTTATCTGCACTTTACTTTAAAAAAGTAAAAAAAAATTCTGACAGATAAGTGTTTGTGCGCGCAGGCGCTGTGTATGTAGTGTGTGAATTTAAAGTAAGGAGCCCCTCCACCTCTCGTTTTACACAGTTACCCTGTTTTATGGAAAAAAAATTAACAAACACTGTTTTATGGAAAAAATGAACAAGAAATCTCTCTAATGACACTCCATTGAGCGACACATTAACGGAATCACTGCTGTAGTAAACATAAAACAAATTAACCTGCACTTTACCTTTAAAAAGAATCGCGACAGAGCAGTGTTTCTGTGTAGAGCAGAGAGAAAGAGTGTGTCTGTGTGTGTGTGTGGGGGGGGGGGGTCATGGTGTCCAATGACGCACACGCACACAGACACAAAGAGCAGGCTGAGCCTTGAGCAGAGAGAGAAAATTGATCTTTAACATCTCTAATAAGACTTGCTTTTGCTTTAAATGCGCGCTGTACACACACAGACACAAAATAAAATATGTTTCACACACACAAGTGGTCAAAGTGTTATAGTAAACAGTACACCTGCACGAATGTTGATTATACCATTAAGAGACGATTACCCACAATTCCGCCGCACTAGAGAAAAAAAACCCGTTGGCTTAGTTGTGATCACGTGACGCTTGGTGTCAAAACAAGCAGCGCATGCGTGATACATGATACTCATAAATCAAGACTTGTTCGTTTTTCCAAGAAAAATATTGCTCAGTAAGTAACCTACAGGATATAATAAATATATTGCACAAAAAGACAAACAGCAAAACTGTGTATATGTGGAGAGACAAGGGTGAGGTTAGTGTGAGTTTAGAGCTGAGGGATGAAGCTGTTACAGAACCTGGTTGTCCTGGCCCTCATGCTGCAGAACCTTTTCCCAGAAGGCAGTAGGGGTCCATTAAGAGGATGTGTGGAGTCTCTGATAAGGCTTTAGACAAACAGCATTTGTGGCCAATTCCTTGGATAGACTGGAAGAGAAACCCCAATAATCTTCTCGGCCGTCTTTACAACTCTGCATTGATTTCCTGTCAGAGGCTGCTCCCAAACCAAATGGAGATACAACTGATCAGCATGGTCTCTGTAGTGCCATGGTAGAAAGTGGTTAGAATGGGAGAGGGGAGGTGTTGTGCTCGTTTCACCTGTGCTGATGTGTGAACAGTCCAATTTGTCCGTTAGTTGTATCTCTAGGAAGCTGGTGTTACTATCTCCACAGCTTTGTTGTTAATGACATGTTGTGTGTGTCTGGGCTGCTTACTCCTAAAGTTGATAATCATCTCTTTGGTTTTCACGATGTTCAGGATGAGATCATAGTTACACCAGTCCACCGTTTGCTTGACCTTCTTTCTATAGGACACATCATTGTTGTGTCATCTGCATACTTAATATGATTCAGTGCAAATATGGTGCTGCAGTCATGCGTCATCAACACTGGACATAGGACACAACCCTGAGGGGAACCTAAGGAGGTAAAGCACTCTTACATGGGTGCGTTTTACTCCAGATGTGCAAGACTCGTGTGGAGAGCAAAGAAAAGAGCTTCTTCTGTGGAACGGTTTAGCTGGTAGGCGAACTGAAGTGGATCAAATGCGCGGTGGAGGAAAGAGATAACGTGGTCCTTTATCAATCTCTCAAGGCACTTTATCATTATGGGAGTTTCTGCAACAGTGCGGTAATCATTTAAACACATAATGGTAGATTTCTTGGGTAGTGGGATGATTATGTAATGAATCTATACAAATTTCACTTTTTAAATTGAATTACAGAAAAAAAACTTTTCATTAAATTCTAATTAATTTAGATGCATCTGCTTGTTCATATATATATATATATATATATATATATATATATACACACACACACAGTACACTCATTATATGTATATAATATATAACACAGTATCACATGTAATACACACTTTAGAATATGACCCGATGGTCACTCTGTTAAAGCTTCTCTGTGGAGAGAGGAGAAACTTCCAGAAGGACAACCATCTCTGCAGCAATCCACCAATCAGGCCCATATGGTAGAGTGGCCAGACGGAAGCCACTCCTTAGTAAAGGGCACATGGCAGCCCGTCTGGAGCTCTGACAGAATGACCATCGGGTTCTTGGTCACCTCCCTGACTAAGGCCCTTCTCCACCGATCACTCAGTTTAGATGGCCGGCCAGCTCTAGGAAGAGTCCTGGTGGTTTCGAACTTCTTCAACTTACGGATGATAAAGGCCACTGTGCTCATTGGGACCTTCAAAGCAGCAGAAATCTTTCTGTAACCTTCCCCAGATCTGTGTCTGTCGGAGGTCTACAGACAATTCCTTTGACTTCATGCTTGGTTTGTGCTCTGACATGAACGGTCAACTGTGGGACCTTATATAGACAGGTGTGTGTCTCTCTAAATCATGTCCAATCAACTGAATTTACCACAAGTGGACTCCAATTAAGCTGCAGAAACATCTCAAGGATGATCAGGGGAAACAGGATGCACCTGAGCTCAGTTTTGCAAAGCCTGTAAATACTTATGTACATGTGCTTTCTCAATTTTTTAAAAATAAATTTACAAAAATCTCAACTTTTTTCATGTTGTCATTATGTGGTATTGTGTGTAGAATTCTGAGAAAAATTCTTTTTTTTAAATACATTTTAGAATAAGGCTGACATGACATAAAATGTGGAAAAAGTGATGCACTGTGAATACTTTTCAGATGCACTGTATATTCATACCAAAAGACGTGATAAAAAAAAAAATTGAATTAGAATGTCTTTTTTTTTTTTAAACAGACTAAGATTAAAACTAGGGATGATCATATTGACTGTTTAACAGTTACCCCAAAAAATGAATTTCGAACGATTATTACCATGAGTTAAATGTTTTAAAATGTTATACATATTTTTTTATTAGTAGTAGTAGTAGTACTGTAGTAGTATAAAGTTTTGCGGCAGAAATATGCTGCACATACGGTATTTGTTAACTAATGGGAAGTTATCACGTGCAACCACATTTGCATTTAGACGTATTTTGCGGGCAAGAAGATGAAGCGAGCGAAAAGCGATGCCTGCTATTTTTTTTAATCAAACAAAATCTTCGTAGCCAATGTCTGAAAAAATTTGCCCATGGCTGATTGTCAAAGCTTCAAATGTATTTCAGCGGGTTTTCGTTTTGTAATCTTTATTTTTTTTTAAGTAAAAAATATTTAGTGCAGGCCTATTTATTTTATTCTTTTTATTTATATTACTTTGTTTATCTTTGTTGTCGAAAACACTGCAAGTGCGTGAAAATTTGACGATGTGCAAATCCAAATTCTGTTCTTGATATGTTCTGTGTGCTGTTGTTCGCACATGTTAAAATAAAAAACTAAAAAAACTAAAAGTTTACATATTTAATCAGACACTATTTAGTTCTATTTTCATTCAATTCTAATTTAATATTCTAATCTGATCAGTTAACTGTTAATGTTAACATTTAATCGAAATGAGGATCTCTAATTGAAACATGTCAATATATGCTCGTTTTATTGTGGGTGCCAAAACTTTAGCGCACATGCACACACAGGAGTGTAGTTAAGAGTGTGAGTTTATTATAAAACTGTACTCTACACATGGCTGAAACACAAACCCGTACAAAAATAAACACATCACAACCTCTGTGACTTATTGCTTAGGCTGGTCTCTCACGCCCACACACTCACGCCCGCACACACACACTCACATATACACACACACACACACACTCTCTCTCTCAGGCCCGCGGGCACACACACGTTAAAACCCCCGAACCCCAGTGAAGTAATTCTGCATAGATGCAGTAGCCGTCACACACACACACACGTACAAACAAACAAAACACACAACTACTCGTCATCCTCTTCTTCTTCATCCTCATCTTCCATCTCTTCGTCATCTTCATCGTCTTCATCATCGTCGTCGTCATCGTCATTAGCCTTGGCCGCAGCTTTTTTGGTGGAGCCTGCGGGTCGGCCTGGGCCTCGTTTGGAAGCTCCGCCTCCAGCCCCGCCCTTAGCGCGGTATGCGGCGACGTCCTACAGAAAACCGGAAGAAGAGACAGGCATGCTTATATGGAACGCTTCTGCAGGTCAACACAGAGTGAAGCCGCGACAGTGACGTCTCACGAGTATGTGAGGTATAAAGGTATGGTTTTTTGACCAAACAGATTGTGTGTATGACAGATGCTCACCGTCTCATATTTCTGGCGCAGCGCGGCTGCTTTCTGCTCGTAGGGTGTACGGTCTTTAGGGCTCTGCTTCCCCCACATCTCCGCGAGCTTCTTGGCGATGGGTCCGATGGTCATGCTGGGATACTCGCCCTTCACTGTCGACCTGTGCTCTGAGCAGAACACAAAGAACGCTGACCTGGAACAAGAGAAGACAGGGTTCCGAGGTTGAAATGGTGATTACACCCAGTGTGTGTGTTTTGTCTGTAGGTCTGTGAGTAGTTTGAGCTCTGTACGTACGGAGGACGTTTGGGAGCGTTGGGGTCCTTCTTCTTCCTTCCCTTCTTCCCCATGTCTTTCGGAGGGATGTAGTTCTTCATCTCCCGATCGTAGCGGTCCTTATCTACCTTTGCCTGGTCCTCAAACTTCTTCTTCTCAGTTGCAGACAAAGTCTGAAAACACACAAGCATGTTATTCACCCACCGAACCATGCACACACACTAACCGCCACGAACGCGTCACACAAACCTACACACACCTTCCAGCGCTCCGAGCAGGTCTTGGAGAACTTGGCGAAGTTCACAGAGGTACCCGGGCTCTTCTTCTTGTGCTCTTCACGACAATACAGAACAAAGAAGGCGTACGCCGAAGTCCGGCCTTTCGGCTTATTCGCGTCTTTCACCATGACTGTGACAAAAATTACATTTGAAGTAATCCTTCATTTGATTTTATTAGCATAGTGCTTTAATTATGCAGCTTTACACACACACGTGAACACCTGCTTACATTTATAAATGTTTCTATAATAAGTGATCTGAGACATAAAAAAGACAGATAAAAACACTAAAATATATAAACAAAGTTAATACACACAATGTACAGTACTAAATATGTAATATATGTGTCTATGGTCATGTTTAATCCCAGGAGTGTACCTGAGGTCATCAGTGTGAACACTCTTAACTATAAAGTCCCGCAGATTTTATTTTTACCTCAGAAATTCTACATTTATATTTTATTAGTTGTATAACTGTATACGCAAAGTTAAATATGCAACTATTTTATATGTATAAACATCACAAAAGCGATTATTGATTAGACTTGCTTAAATGTGAATTTTATTCGATGAAAACTCAACTCAGAGTTCGGTAACACGGCTGTCTGAGGAGATTAGCGCTAATGCTAAAGCTAAGCTAACAGAACAATGGTGCCTCCATTTTCTTTCCCGCTTAATCCTACGCCATCACGGCTTTCCCATCGAGCCAACACAGGTCCCGCCTTCATGCACCATGATTGGCCAAATGATTAGGAGCAGAAACCGCTAGCCAATCACAGCGCAGAAGGCGGGATATTCCTGACCAATCAGAGGGCAGTAAACCAGATTTGTCGGGAAATGGCTGAGGAAAAATAAACGCTACTCCATTCTTTTCACGCGCACTGCGACTCTTACGATTTACCAACAAAATCTATGTTTTTATGTTTGGATTTCAGATCATATAATAATGCGGAAATTCAGATTTGTGTCGTGAAATTTTCACGTTTCGTGCTTGGTTAAATAAAAGTAAAAAAACATTACTTGGAAATATAAAGCTACCCCCCATCCCCCTGCGCGCGCATCTACACTCAAACGGCTTAAAACTCCCAAAATCACAAAAACTCATCACTTTTGAACTGTTCTGGTTATTACCAAAGATTACCGCCTTCACACATTTATAACATCCTGCGGCGCGGTCGAGACAACATTACACAGCTATTTATAAACAAAAGCGACAATAATCATGATCTCTAAGAAAGTAGACATTACACGCACAAACAAAACAAACTATTAGGGCAGAGGGACAACTTCTAAAAGATCTGAGGTAATAAATAACAATAAAAGTCTGATCATTGTGATTAATTTCACACACACATACCTGCAGCAGGCTCAGTCTGACTCCTCTCCGCTACTGTTTATGTTCTTCTGCGTAGATACTGTAGAACACAAGCCCCGCCCACATACTCTGGTTTCATTGGCTAAACTTACAGATCTCGCATTTATTTTCTCTACTGGTTGGTTGACCTGACAGTCTATCATAATTTCAATTCCAATTAGCAGTCCGCCCATGAGATACCCCCACCCGTTTGGTGAAGAGCGCACTTTCAGCCAAATCAGTTATTTATCTCTTTATTATTCTATGTTTTTTGTTATTTCAGGATTTTATTATCTATATTTTTATTTTTATTTAATTATATTATTTCTTTATTGAGACACGATATCCAATTTTGACTTTTAGACAATGTTTCTTTTTCCTTTTTTTGTCGTTTTTTAAACGTTTAATTCATTTTTTTGGTTTGTCTAAGTAACTGCTCAGCACGGTCAGTGTCTCCCAGAAGCGCTCTATACTCCGGGCCTGTAGGTGGCGCTTAAGCTCTGAGCAACTGCCCTGACAGTTTTCTTGTCTGTCCAGCAGGGGGCAGTGAGGAGCAGCAGCGGGTTTAGTTAGCGCTAGTGAAGAAGCGGTGTTTCTGTGCGTTTGAATGCGCGAGCGCCGGGTCCGGTTCTAGTTTAATGTACAGTTTAGAGCGCGCGAGCGCTGGAAAGGCGTTGATAACGGAGGGAGTGACGCGCGCGCGAGGTGAAAGAGGCGTGCTGAGAGCGGCTCGTGCTGCACATGGAGGAGTTTATAGAGCATTATAAACACTACACTGCAGTGGTACGGAGCTCTGACAGGACACTGTGTGTGTGTGTGTGAGTGTGTGTGTGTAGCACTACAGCCGGACACGTACACACATAAACCTGTGGAAAACTGTATTGTTCGGATGAAGCATTCTCTCTCTCTCTGTCTCCCTCTCTCTCTCCCTTTCTCTTTCTCTCTCTCTCTCCCCCTCTCTCCCCCCCCCCCCCCTCTCTCTCTCTCCCTCCCTCTCTCTCTCTCTCTCCCCCCCCCTCTCTCTCTCTCTCTCTCTCTCTGTCTCCCTCTCTCTCCCTCTCTCTCTCTCTCTCTCTCTCCCTCTCTGTGCAGTACAGGTCTGAGATCAGTTCCAGAGACACTGAGCTGCTCAGATTAATCAGGTCCTGACTCTAGAGCTGTTCTCAGACCTGTTTCTGTTTGTGCCTTTACTAGTTTTAGAAATTTCTAGAATTCTCCACATACAAGCTCTGTGTGTGTGTGTGTCAGGAGCGGGCGTGGCTATGTGAGGTGTACACAGGAGTATGTGATTGGCTGCACCCGGTGGTGGGTGTGTCCCTGGGTGTGTCTGAGGAGCAGCTGGCGCACGCTGTGGTGTTGAGACTTCAGAGGACTCGCCGCTCTCTCCCCGTCAGCTGCAGGTGAGGGACACGGGGGATTCAGATACAGTGAAACCTCGAATTGTGAGTAACGCGGTTTGCGAGTGTTCTACATGATGAACAAATATTTTTAATAAATTTTGACTTGGAAAACGAACAAGTCTTGGTTTACGAGTACCGAGTGTAGCGGCTAAAAGCCAACCAAAGCCGCAGGAGCTGAGTGTGGGAATAACTTGTGACGCGTCAATCATCTTGCATCTTGAAATTTATTTAATGACAGAAACATTAAAAGATTATTTTTGAATCAAGGCAAATATCGATGAATTTACGGTCAACAAACAAATATGTGCTTCCACGCTCACCCCCCTTCCTTTCTGCCTACCCTTCCCCACAACAGGTGCTTTAATTCTTACGTAATTAATGACACTCCCAAATTTTCCCACGGTCACATGACGTCGCACACATTGTTTACATGGCTCCTATACCGAGTATCATGTATCACGCATGCACTTCTTGTTTAGACGCCGAGCGTCACATGATCACAACTAAGCCAACTGTTTTTCTCTCTCGTGCTGCGGAACTGTGGGTAATCGTCTAAGTGCGGGTCTCTCACTGGTATAATCAACATACATGCATGCGTGTACTGTTTACTATAACACTGTGACCACGTGTGTGTGTGTGTGTAAAACATCTTTTATTTTGTGTCTGTATGCGTGTGTGTACAGCGCACGTGTAAAGCAAAAGCAAGTCGCATTAGAGATGTTAAAGATCCATTTTCTCTCTCTGCTCAAGGCTCAGCCTGCTCTTTGTGTCTGTGTGCACGCACGTCATTGGACACCGCGCGCCACACACACACACACACACACACACACACACACACACACACACACACACACAGACCCCTCCTACTTTCACCTTCACAGACACACACACACTCTTTCTCCCTGCTCTACACAGATACACTGCTCTGTCACAATTCTTTGCAAAGGTAAAGTGCAGGTTAATTTGTTTTAAGTTTACTTTATATTTTGTGTTAATTATTTAGTTGTGTTAAAAAACCCTCTTCTCAGATGTGTTGGACTAATGGCACTTAGTTATTAATCTAGTTAACCCATTGTAAGTATGTTTCCAGTGATGTAAACTTTAAAGCACTTTTTGTAAGTCGCTCTGAATAAGAGCGTCTGCCAAATGCCTAAATGTAATTATTTTTATGTATTTATTTTGTTTGGGCTGTGGACCAAATAATTAGATTTTTTTATTATTTCTTATAGGAAAATTTGCTTTTGTTTACGAGTGTTTTGGAATATAAGCCGCTTCCGAAACAAATTATGCTCATAATCCAAGGTTCTACTGTATTTAAGGATTTTAAGGTGCAACTATTCAGAAGTCTTATGGCTTGTTGATAAAAAACTATTTGCAAGTGTATCTTCTGTATCGTGAGAAGGAGTGTGAATCGTTTGTGTTGCGGATGTGTATTGTCTTTTAGATTTCCTTAGGAGCTGTTGTGTGTTGTGGCACCATGTGAGGTCCTAGCAGGTGTTAATTCAAAGTAATTTAAAAAGTTTTTGCCCCCTTCACCTCAATCCCGCCAATGTAAATCAGGCAATGTGGCTACTTTCTCCTCCTCGTATAGGATCAATAATCTTCTCCTTGGTCTTATCTTCATTTAAAAATATATATATATATCGGATCAGGCCGATGACTGTGATGTCATCTGTAAATTTTATGATCCTGGTGTTACTCTGGGAGACACAGTCATGTGTGAAGAGGATGTACAGCAGTGGGCTCAGGACACAGCCTTGGGTGGTCTCTCTGCTCACAGTGCTAATACCAGATGTTCAGTGCCCTGTCCTGACTGACTAAGGTCTATTTGTCAGAGCACCCAGTTACAGAGAGAGGGCCACGGTCCAAGGGCAAGGAGCAGATTAATGGCAGTAATGGTAGTAAAAGGGCAGGTCACAGTGATTTTCTCAGGGAGAGGCACAGTGGTGGTAGACTTAAAGCAGGTGGGCACTGAGGCCGCCTAAGGGACAGATTGTAGATATCAGTGAGCAACGAGCAATCCCTGAGTGCCTGCCCAGGGGGATTATCTCGGCCTGCCTCTTTTTCATGGGTTTATTTCCATCAGAGCCATGTGCACCACTGTTGATGACCCAGTAAGTAGTGTTTCTGACCTGATCTCTGAGGATAGAGTTCTACACTGTTGGCTGAGATCTAGGGCCTAAAAGCGAGCGTAGAATTCATTTAGCTCATCTGGGAGTGAGGTATCAGTTGCTGTACTCTCAGGCTCTCCCTGACACATGTGCCGTGTCTCTGCAGTGGTGTAATGGGCTCGGCAGCTTGAAGCTGTACTATCTCTTTGCCTTCCTTAATGATTTCTGCAGCTTATATCTGGCCTTCTTGTGTTCCTCTCTGTCTCCAGAGGGGAGTGCGATAAAGCGAGTCTGTAACACAGCCCGCACCTCACCGCTGATCCAGGGTCAGACACCGGGATGTGTTTTGTAGTTTTTGTTATCTCCAACACGCAGTTTAATTCACCGATGTCTGTAGTACTCACTCACCAGAGAGTGGAGACGAAACTCAGTCGCACAGGATCACCTCTAGTGGTGTGGAGGAGTCACTGCAGCGTGACTCAGCGCGCAGGTATAAATGTAGGCATTGTAGATGGGTTGCGCAGTGTATAGCAAAGACGCTACGCAGCACAACTTGGGCTTTACGGCTGCTGGGTAACATACTATACATGCTTTATTCTGTGTGTGTGTGTGTGTGTTAGGTTCCTCTCAGTGGCACAGCTAATCAGCACACAGCACACATCCTGCTTTAGCAGTCTCACCTGGAGCACCAGTCAGCACAGAGAATGGACCAGGGAGGCGGAGCAACAGCTGCCCGGTCACATGGCCATGCCACGAACCAACCTCATCCTGATTGGCCTGCTGTGTGATGGGCGTGGCTTGGGACAATGTGACGGCTTTTGGAGAGTGAGAGACGCCAGTGGGAGTGTGTACTGTGAGGTACGTCTTTATTTAATCTGCGTGCGCGTGTGTGTGTGTGTGTGAGAGAGAGAGAGAGAGAGAGAGATATTGACACACCCCTGTCCTGTGACCTCGTCAGGTCCTGAGCTCGTCACCACTCTGGCTCGGGAGGCTGATGCTCTTCCCCACCTGGACCTACGTTTCCCAAAATGCACCAGGCCAGCAACCTGATAGCTGGTTAGAGCTAATCGACTCTCCTGTCTGTGTGACCCCTGACCTCACGGCATTTGACCCCGAAGGGTCACTGAGTGATGTCATCGGGGTCAGGAAGGCAGTCAGGCTGCTGAGACAGAAGTGTGTTTAATCTTTGAGTTTTAGTGAATAAATCATGACTGGGTCCGTACACACTACACACTCATTACTGAGGCTTCTGGGTGTGTGTGTGTGTGTGTGTGTGTGTAGGAGCAGTAGAGGAACGTATATGTCTGTGTATGGGGAGGTGTGTGTGATCTGCCCCCTGCTGGCCATTTCTGGGAAAACCTTCTTCTGCCTGGTCCTGAGTGAGGGAGACGCGAGCGTCCCGGTCCTGCTCACGGTAACACCGTTTACTTATTTATTTGTTTGTTCTGTTACTAAACTAATATATATATATATATATATATATAATAACTATGTTTGTTTTACATCTTTATGTTGTGTTAATTAATCCTGGTGTCGTTATTGTGTGTGTGTGTGTGTGTCTCAGGTCCCAGAGTGTTTGTACTGGAGACAGTGTGTGTGTGTAGGCCAGAGTGTGTGTATTTCAGCACTGCGTGTGTGTTCTGTCCGAGGGTGGGCGGGGCATCGAGTGTTGTCTGTCACCACAGAGTCCCACCTCCTACATCCAAGCTCCAGTACACACAGAGACTCAGAGGACATGAACACACACTCAGAAACACAAACAGACTCACTTACACAGTCACAGACAGACACACACACGCACACACACCTGCAGCAGGACCCTGAATGTGAGGAGGCCCAGGTGCATGATGGTCCGGTGCGAACAAAACTCTCCAAAATCATCAGCTACAAGGTGGATACACACGCACACACACACACAAACACACACACACACACACACACACACAGGCATCCAACATCAAAAACACACACACTCTATCAGATAAGTGTTTGTGGGCGGAGCTTTAAAATTAACTTTTTTTTCTGTTATTCAATATTTTGCAGTAAAATTTCATTCTGAATTAATATTTTATTCACACACACACACACACACACACACACACACACACACACACTTGTCTGATTTCACAGGGCCGTATCACCGGAGTCCATTCAGCGGAGGCGGGGCTTTATCAGATTGATGGGAAGATGCTGCTGTGTCTGGCATATCAGCCACAGAGGAAGTGGGGCGGCGGCTTGAGGCCAGGGGCGGAGATTGAGGTGAGAGTGATGGATGAGTGACAGGTGCTCAGTGTCAGTGTAATGTCATCACCCCCCCCTCTCTGTCCCTCAGCTCCACCACGTGCACTTCCTGTTCCGGCCGTCTCCTCTCGCCCCGGACGTCGTGCTCGCTGCCTGTTTACGCTCCAGCGTCTCTCTCCTGACCTTCAGTCCCCTCAGGTCAAAGGTCACACAGAGGTCAGGCAGCTCTCTCACACGCTACCTGCTGGAGAAGAACCTCAGCGTGTCGCAGTACCTGTGGCTCTGCTACTGCCACACTGCTCTTACTGACAGGTGTGTGTGTGTGTGTGTGTGTGTGTGTGTGTGTGTGTGTGTGAATTAGTGTGTGTGAGACTCACTCTAAACGTCCCCACACACAGGTTGTGTCCACGCTGGCTGTGTGCAGAGCGAGTGTGTGTGGTGGCAGGAAGGTTACTGCAGGTCGTTTTAGAAGATGGAGAGACGGAAAAACAGAAGAGAGACATTTATAAAGAAATGCTGCAGGACACACACACCTGTCCTCTCACTCAGGTAACGCACACACACACACACACACACACCTGTCCTCCTACTTAGGTAACACACAGAAGGTGTGTTCTCACATCTCAACCATTCCAGAGTGAAGGGGCCTACTAACTTTGTGTGTGTGTGTGTGTGTGTGTGTGTGTGTGCGTGCGTGCACATCAGTACTGTGTGTCTAGTCCCAGTGTGTCTCCGTGCTCGATAAAGGAGCTCTGTGATTGGATGGAGGAGGAGACGTGGGCGTGTCTCTCTCTGTCATCCCTCCTTCCATCCTCTGCATGTCACATGACCCGAGCTCAGCTGAACCCACTGCTGTCGTGGTCAGCGCAAATGCACACCCTGACGCAAACACACGCCCTGGCGGCGAGAACACACACCCCATCGCAGACGCACGCCACGCCGCAGGCGCACGCAGTGTTAGTGGGCGTGCTGGAGCTGAGTGTGGGCGGAACCACAGTGACACTCGTGGACCAGACCGGAGCCATTGATTGTGTGTGTGTGCAGAGTTCAGCCTCAGAGCAGTGTGTGTCCATCAATACAGCATGGATAGGTATATACACACACACACACACACACACACACACACACGTTCCATAGACAGATTAATCACAAGGACTAGACCAGTCTGTTTGTCTAAAATGTGTGTGTGCGTGTGTGTAAACAGGGTGTCTGGTGTGTGTTCGTCGGTGTACGTTAGTGATGGAGAGATTCCTGAAGACAGATTTTCCCTCTTGGAAACATCTGGACCAGCACAGACACATCTCACACAGACACTGCAGGTAAGACCGAGGGCTGTCATGTGACTCGCTGTAGAAACACCTGCCTGAGTCATGCTGTAACCGTGTGTGTGTGTGTGTTACAGAGTGTATATCTGTGTGTGTGTGGATGATCTGCACATTTTGAGCCCCTCAGCTGCCATGAGCTCCCTCATCCGAGAGAGAGAGGGAGAGACTGATGGAGAGATGGAGAGGAGGAAGAAGAGGAGAGACGAAAGGCAGGAGGATGAAGAGAACTCCTCCCTCCATCACGATCATCCTGAGAGAGCAAAAGCAGCACAAGAAGAAAGAGGAGAAGGTGTAGGAGGAGAGGGAGATGAAGGGATGGAGGTGGACGAGTGCGAGGTGGCGGGTCCGTCCCAAACCAGCAGGAGGGGGGAGACAGAGGGGTCGAGTGCAGAGTCCTGCGTGTCGCTGCTGTTTCATGTGCGCTCCAAACAGGGCGTGGCTTTTCGAAACGTCCAGTCAACCAGAGAGGCGCACTCGCTGGCTCTGAGCTTTGTCGCCAAGGCAGCACGCCTCGGGGGGGTGCAAGTTTGGGACAGGGACCCAAAGAACTGCAGAGTGGAGGAGAGAGAGACGGAGGGGGCAGAGAGCAGCGTACGATTGTTATTCTTCAGTTCTCGTTATGTTGTGCTTTCTGAAAAAATACTGACCACGCCCCCTACACTGAGACTAACACAGGCCACACCCCTTCACGTATTCAGGCCCCCCCCTTGAAACATATGTAGGCCACATTCCCTTCAGGTACACAGGTCACACCAACTTCACTTACACACCCACAGACTTATACAGGCCACTCCCTTACATCTACACAGGCCACTCCCCCTTTACTGAAACTGATACAGGCCAGTTCCTATACTTAAACATTGGCAGTCTTTATTTACACAGACCCCTCCCCCTTTATTTACACAAACTCCTCCCTCTTTATTTACACAGGCCCCCCCCCCTTTATTTACACAGACCCCTCCCCCTTTATTTACACAGACCCCTCCCCCTTTATTTACACAGACCCCTTCCTCTTTATTTACACAGTCCCCTCCCTCTTTATTTACACAGACCCCTCCCTCTTTATTTACACAGACCCCTCCCTCTTTATTTACACAGACCCCTCCCTCTTTATTTACACAGACCCCTCCCCCTTTATTTACACAGACCCCTCCCTCTTTATTTACACAGACCCCTCCCTCTTTATTTACACAGACCGCTCCCTCTTTATTTACACAGACCCCTCCCCCTTTATTTACACAGACCCCTCCCTCTTTATTTACACAGTCCCCTCCCTCTTTATTTACACAGACCCCTCCCTCTTTATTTACACAGACCGCTCCCTCTTTATTTACACAGACCCCTCCCTCTTTATTTACACAGACCCCTCCCTCTTTATTTACACAGACCCCTCCCTCTTTATTTACACAGACCGCTCCCTCTTTATTTACACAGACCCCTCCCTCTTTATTTACACAGACCCCTCCCTCTTTATTTACACAGACCCCTCCCTCTTTATTTACACAGACCCCTCCCCCTTTATTTACACAGACCCCTCCCTCTTTATTTACACAGACCCCTCCCTCTTTATTTACACAGACCGCTCCCTCTTTATTTACACAGACCCCTCCCTCTTTATTTACACAGACCCCTCCCTCTTTATTTACACAGTCCCCTCCCTCTTTATTTACACAGACCCCTCCCTCTTTATTTACACAGACCCCTCCCTCTTTATTTACACAGACCCCTCCCTCTTTATTTACACAGACCCCTCCCTCTTTATTTACACAGACCGCTCCCTCTTTATTTACACAGACCCCTCCCTCTTTATTTACACAGACCCCTCCCTCTTTATTTACACAGATCCCTCCCCCTTCATTTACACAGACCCCTCCCTCTTCATTTACACAGACCCCTCCCCCTTCATTTACACAGACCCCTCCCTCTTCATTTACACAGACCCCTCCTCCTTCAGTTTTATGTTCTATGTAGTTAGTAATTATTTATTGTGTGTGTGCGTTTATATATATATATGTGTGTGTGTGTGTGTGTGTGTCAGATGGAGCTGCAGTTTGTGGACTCTGCTGTTCGTTGGTTTCCCTTGCTGCAGCCTGGAACAGTGTATAGACTAATCGCCCTACACACACAGGTATACATACACACAAACATGCATATATTCTAACACGCACACACACACACACACACACACACACAGTTTACTAGAACTCAGTCATGTGACCATGGTGTCCTCTCTCTGTCTCAGGATGTAAGTGTGTTGTCCTGTAGCTGTGTTCCTGTGAGGG
>NC_071121.1:28872500-28875000 GCF_024256425.1 Clarias gariepinus | reverse complement strand
TGCTGAGGGACAAAACCCCTGAGATGGCAGTGGGAAGAAACCTGAGAGTGGTGATGGTGAAGCCTCATTTAGGTGTTTAGGCTCCCAAACAATAGTTTCTCCAAAAGGTTCATTTGATGAAGCTTCATTCAAGGACTCATTGTACTGCCATCTAGTGGACAAATTTTATGGGGTGCCGTATAGGGCTTAAATTAAACTTCACTCATGCACATATACAGTATAAAACAGTCTCACACACACACACACACACACACATCTCTTTACGCATCTTCACTTTAGTGGAAAAGGGAATGAAAATTTGACTATCAGTCTTTACGTATCGCTGGAGCGTGAAAAAAATTAACTCAAATTATTTATATATTTATTATTATCGAGGACGACATCATATAAATATGACACAATAATTAAAATCCTTAGTATTATATGGGCTAGTAATCTGTTAAAATAATAAATAAAATAAATACATCTCTGAACATCTTGTAAATTAAGCGAATTATTTATTTATAAGTTGTAAACGTTTCAATATGTTATATATTTTATAATGCTATCAGCTTGTGTTTCAATAAATATTCTATATTTATTGTCCATAGCGTGAAATTTCCACAGCAGCACCGACAGGTATGCGGGGTGTTTATGTTACCATGGTAACACACAGAGGAAGTGAGGTAGCAGGGTGTTGGTGGAATGGTGGAATTATGAAGAGCGAAGTGCCCTTAACAGACATTCCCTGCACATGGAGTAGGGAGTAGGGTGTAGGGAGTAGGGTGTAGTGATTTCAGTGTGTATGGACTTGTCGAGTCATTGTCCCTGATTAGTAGTAGTGTCTTTTAAACAGACCGTTATTGTAGAGTTTAGAGACAGCGAGTGATTTATTTATTATCACCACAGACGTGGGTGATAGTGTGGAGGGTCGGAACAATGTTTGAATTTTTCGATTCTGTATTTGGATTTGATCAAGCGGAGGGAGTCAAGTGGATTCACATGAGTTAGTTACTGTTCATATTATCAAATGGGAGGAAGCACATTTCACAAAACAGTAATTACTTCTGTTGTAGGATCCGACATATTAGCCACAGATTCCGTGCTTCAATCTTTCTTTTTCACAAATCATTAACTGCGTTTTCTGCCGCTACAATATTATGTTTAAAAACCGCTACTACTATTCGGGGAGAATGAAAAGCGACAAGTCCGTCTAGACTGACATGACTTCCGTCTAGACTGAAAATCATCTGTCATGTACTATGTGTGTTTGAGCGTGCATCTAATAAGTGTGTGTGTGCGCGCGCATTTCATATGTACTGTAGTAGTTTGCACAGTTAGTAGTGTGTGTGTGTGTGTGTGTGTGTGTGTGACTGTTTCATATACAGTGTATGACTGCAGTCACGAGTCCTCAGAGAACAGCTGTCTGCATCGGAACAGAGGACAGGAGTGTCTTCATGGTAAAGTGGAACTGTCCCCAGTCACCACACGCATCCCAGACAGACCACACGGGGCGTCCATGTGACGAGATCTCCAACCAGAAGAGTGACACCAGGACGAGTCAGACAGGGATGTGAGAGGGTCTGGATCACTGGCGGCTCAGGAGAGACATGTGTAGTGAGAGAGAGAGAGAGAGAGAGAGGAGAAGGAGAGATAACAGTTGGGTCTGGTCACAGTCACACAATGTATAATGTACACGTATATTTAGTCCAGAGTGCAAGCAGAGACTCACGAGTTTGATTCCCGGGTGATGCTGTAACCTCTCACAGCCGGAGGTCTAGAGAGAGCTGACTGGCCGAGCTTTCTCAGAGGGGAGGGATGAGAGGTACTTAGTGCTCCCACATTAATCACGGCGAGGAAACACGTGATAGTCTTCCCCCCCCATCACTGAGTCGTAGTAGTAGCTTAATGTGGGAGCCCCCTAGTGACAGGAAGGAATTGGACATGACTAAAATCGTGGAAAAAAAACAGGAAACAGACAGGAAACACAGACATGAGGGGGAACTGGGATGTAAAGCAAACAATCACCTCACCGTCAACAAACCTGAGTGATCAATGAGAGTGAGGAAGACAGCATCCAAACATACCAGTTCACCATAATACTCTACGTCCATGAGTCCCCCAGATCTGCTCCTTTACCTAAGGCTAATCTATTTATAAAAATGCTTGGCTAAATAAATAGGTTTTTAGCCTGGACTTAAACACTGAGACTGTTTGGAAGACTATTCTAACTACAAAATACACATTAATACTAACAGAAATTATTCTATGGACCACCAAATAACACCAAATAAATAAACTGAATGCATTTGTAACAGTTTTACAAGACAAAAGGCCTGGTTGTACATATGCTCCTAAACTTAACTATGGTATAAGTGCTCATATCTTCTGGTTCTGGTGAGGACTCTCGCTGCTGCATTCTGGACTAGCTGAAGCTTGTTTATGCACCTAGTTGAACAACCAGACAGTAAGGCATTACAATAGTCCAACCTAGAGGTGATAAAAGCATGAACTAGTTTTT
>NC_071121.1:28852500-28867500 GCF_024256425.1 Clarias gariepinus | reverse complement strand
CTCTGTCACACCCTGCCCCTCCCCCCCTGCTTCACGCCCCCCTTCTTTCTATCCAGTCAGCTGTCGGGCGTGGCGTGCCCGCGGGGGTGGAGTGGGCGTCTCCCGTACGTACGCTGCGTTCTGGGTCCTCAGTTTTCAGCAGCAGACGGTCGGAAGGTAAAGATGGCCGTCTATAACACCATGAACTCTGTCCTGCTCAACAACATTTTCGCCTCCATCGAGGGCAAAGTCGAGCCTGGTGAGTGTGTGCGTGAGTGTGCGTGAGTGTGCGTGAGTGTGCGTGAGTGTGCGTGAGTGTGCGTGAGTGTGCGTGAGTGTGCGTGTGTGTGCGTGAGTGTGCGTGTGTGTGTTATGGACTTGCTCATTTATTCCACACAACCTTAGCTCTCTTGGGCGGGGCTAACCATTATGTAAGATCATTAGTGTTAGCAACTTCAATGCTAACCGAACCAATCAAAACTCATCATCTTAAACAGTTATGCTGTTAATCAAATGATTGCTGATTTGTTTCTTTCTATCCGTCTATATCCCCCCCCCCCCCCCCCCCCTCCCCAGATCAGTATATAATAATGGGGGCCCAGAGGGACTCATGGGGTCCAGGAGCCGTTAAGTCCGGTGTAGGAACAGCAATCCTGCTGGAACTCGCACGTGCTTTCAGTACCATGGTGCAGAATGGTACACACACACACACACACACACACGCACACACACACACACACACAAATTAATAAGACTACGACATATAGTTGGACATGGATCTGTCCCTCTCCTTGCAGGGTTTTCTCCCAGACGCAGTTTGCTCTTCGTCAGCTGGGATGCCGGAGAGTTTGGAAATGTGGGCGCCACCGAGTGGCTGGAGGTGAGAAGTGTGTGTGTAGTGTCTTTATCGACCGGGAGCACACGGCCCTGTGTAACACTGCTGTATCAATCGACTTTCTCAGGGTTACCTGTCCATGTTACACCTGAAGGCCGTGACCTACTTCAGTCTCGACCAGGCAGTCATGGGTAATCTCACACACTCTCTCTCTCTCTCTCTCTCTCTCTCTCTCTCACACTCTTTCTTACCCTCTCTCTCACTCTCTATCACTCACTCCATCTCTTTCTCTCTCACTCTCTTACCCTCTTGCGCACAGGTGATGATACTTTCTCTGTGTATATGAGTCCCCTGCTTGCCGACCTCATTGAAGGAGCCATTAAACAGGTTTGTGTGTCTTACTCTCTTATTGTGTGTGTGTGTGTGTGTGTGTGTGTGTGTGTGGTTTTTAAGTAAGAGCGGAAACCCTTCCAGATTAGTGATATATCCTCTATCCCCAAAATCTCAATCTAAAACAAACACGTCTGATCCACTGTGGCCCCGCCCCCAAACTGCAGCACTTAATGGATCCTCTGCCAACATCCTGGTGTCAGACACCACAGCGCCCCCCAGAGGCCCTGCAGAGCCACATCCTCACCCAGAGGAGCCGGAGCCAAGGGGAACTTTAAGTGGTTTTAATATCAATGGTTTTAAAATTGTGTGTGTGTGTGTGTGTGTGTGTGTGTGTGTGTGTGTGCGCGTGCAGGTTGAACACCCGAAGCATGTGGGTCAGTCCATCATGTCTGTGGCTGAAGGTCAGGGCGGGTGGAGGAGAAGGTCAGCGAGAACCTCTTTAACTCTCATCACAACTTTAAACCTGATCTTACTTCCATATTTACATTTTTAATAATAAACAAACATCAACACACAAGCAAACAAACACACACCACCAACACACACTAACACACACCACCAACACACACACGCAACTGAACAAACCCGCAGCACTTCTACTGTCTTCAGAACGTCTGTACACCATCTACAGCTCGAATCCTAAAACACGATGGAATTTATTAATTAAACACCAACACAGACTTTTAGTTGAACTTTATAGCTTTTTTTTAACGCATGCATGCATTAATAACACTGCAGAGACTGTGTGTGTGTGTGTGTGTGTGTGTGTGTGTGTGTGTGTGTGTGTGAAACAGAGTGAAGCCGCTGTATCTGAACAGTGGTGCGTACAGTTTCACAGCGTTCGGTGGTGTTCCTGCCATGGAGCTGCGCTTTCATGAGGTTGTAAACACACACACACACACACACACACACACACACACACACACACACACACACACACACACACACACACCATGATATAAATGTTTCTAATATAGATCTTGCCTGTGTGTGCTGTATATGAATCATGTAGTATATTTCTTTATATGTCCTAATGTACAATATGTGTGTGTGTGTGTGTGTGTGTGTGTGTGTGTGTGTGTGTGTGGTTGTGTGTCAGGAGGGCCACGTGTACCCGTTTGTGAACACACAGCTGGACAGTGTGTTGCGTCTGCAGGAGCGCGTGCAGGGCCGTGTGTGTTTGGTGGGCCGGGCCGTGGCCGAGCTGGTGGGCCTGATGGTGCTGAGACTCGCTCACGATCACATCGTCGCTCTGGACATCACACACTACAGCAGCACCGCGCTCAAACTCAGCGCCCTGCTCACACAGCTGTCTGCAGAGCTACAGGCACACACACACACACACACAGAGAGAGAGAGAGAGAGAGAGAGAGAATCACATCTGATAGAGATTCTAATGTGTGTGTGTGTGTGTGTGTGTGTGTGTCAGGTGCGGGGTCTGTCCCCTCAGTGGGTGTACACTGCGAGAGGAGATTACAGCCGAGCCGCTAAAACCCTGCAGGAGGCCATAAAGAACACAGACATACAGGACGAGAGGATGACACGCCTCTATAACACACGCCTCATGAGGGTACACACACACACACACACACATAGGCAACAATCACGTAGTTCACACTCTGAGTTTATTGTGTGTGTGTGTGTGAAGGTGGAGTACTACTTCCTGTCTCAGTACGTGTCTGTGATGGAGACGCCGTTCCGTCACGTGCTGCACGGTCGCGGTGAACACACCCTGAGCGCGCTCACTGAGCACCTCTCGCGGCTGCGCTCTCATCCTCACCTGTTCCACGAAGCTCGCTTCCGCCGCCAGCTCGCGCTCTTCACCTGGACGCTGCAGGGCGCGGCCAACGCGCTGAGCGGGGACGTCTGGAACATCGACAACCAGTTCTAGAACTACAAACCGTTCAGGACTCTTCTTCACCTGGCGTTACTCTAGAACCTGAAAATCCCCGTCAGAATATCTGTGGAGAACCAGAGAACGTTCACGATCCAGTCTGAAAGCTCCACGCTCTCTCAACACCGTTCCAGTCCCATTCTAGAACGTTCCATAGGCTACGCATCTGCATAACTCCCTGTGGAAGCTGCACAGGCAGAACTTTTGAGGTGCACACGTACCCCGGCCAGACGCCATTCTAGAACCTTCAGTGCCTGTTTTGGAAGCTACACTTCCTCCTCCTCGTTCTAGAACATTTAGTGCGTCCACAGCATGCACCAGAACGCTTTTTCACTCTAGAACCGACTCTAGAGCAGTTAGAACCCAGGGTTTCTTTTAATAACTTTATAAACAGGAGTTAGGTGTGTGTGTGTGTGTGTGTGTTTAATTAATGATTAATTGACATCTTTATTACTAAGTGATAGTGTCGTTAACAGAAGCAGTAATGATGAAGAGCAGCGTCTCTCATGATTATGACAGTCATACTGTCGTCCAATCAAAAGCAGCAACTGCTATCAGTCATCCTTTTGATGTAGCCACGCCCCAGGACTGTGACATCCCGGCTTCTGTTTAATCAGTAATAATGAGATCGCCGGGGTGACATCAATCCCCCTCTCCGTGTGTGTGTGTGTGTGTGTGTGTGTGTGTGTGTGAGTCTGATGATGTGTGTTTGACGTTTTACACACACAAGGATCTCACTATCTCACTCACTCACTCATCATCCTGTGTTCAGGGTCGCGTGGGCGGAGTCTATCCCAGGAGATCCCATGGGGCACGAGGTGGGGTACACCCTGGATAGGGTGCCAATCCATCGCAGGGCGCACACACACACACACACACACACACACACACACACACACTCACACTCACATGCTCGTTCACACACAATGGGCAATTTGTGAACACCAATTAGCCTATAAATAAATAAAACTAAATTAGCCTAACCTGCATATCTTTGGACTGTGGGAGGAAACCAGAGTACCCGGAGGAAACCCACAAGGATAAACTCCAATAAATTATTTTACTTTTAGCAAAAAGGAAGTCATGTTTTTGTCTTTTTTATTTCTCTCTCCACCATCACACTGTTGGATTCTGGATTGTAAGTCTGAGTGTGTAGATCAGATCTGATTGGACGGAGGCTGCACTGCTCTGATCCACTGCTTTCTATCATTTCTATCTATTATGGTTTCCATAGTAACAGTAATACCTGTTTGTGCACACTCGTCTGAAAATTCAGCGAAACATCTGCACTCTGTGCTAGGGCACGGTTTCCTGTAATGGAGAGAGAGTGAGAGAGAGTGAGTGTAAGGCTGAGAGAGTGAGTGAGTGTGGGAGAGGGTGAAAAAGTGAGGGTGAGAGAGTGAGACTCCACAGCATGAGCGTGTTAAATAGGTTTATTTACACGATTCAGAAGGAACACACGGAGGAACCTTCAGCTACAACTTCACACACAGTGAGAGAAGAAACACAACTCAATAATAACATACAGGAAAGTAAACAGCGCCACCTTCAGACACACGTGACATGATGTATTTTACAGCTATACTTTTATCAGGTGTGTGTTACTTCAGGTGTGTGAGATGGTGATCTGTGGAAAGAGAGAACAAACAGTTAGAAATGAGCAATCAATTCAGTGGAGGGTTTAAGACTCATGATGTCACACACACACACACACACACACACACACACACACACACAGTTTAACTACTGCTCACCTGTTTACACTCCTCCACCATCTTCTTCTCTGTTACCTTGTTCTTCTTCACCGCCATCATTCTGTCCATCACCTCCCTCTTCACCTCCCTCTTCACCTCCCTCATCTCCTTCGCCCTCGTCCTCAGCGCTGTCCCCCTCTTCACTCCCCCCCTCATTACTCTCCCCTCTCTTTTTGCGCGCTCTCTCTCCACCTCCTTGCTCTCCTTCACTCTGATCTCCCTGACCTTCTCCACCATTCTCTTCTCCTCCGTCCATCTCCCCTTCATTGTTTTCACTGTTCTCCTCTACTTCCTCTCCTCCTTCTCCTCCACCCTGCTCTCTCTCTGCATGGTTTCCTCCTTCTCCTCCCTCTTCTCCTCCCTCTTCTTCTCCTTCTCCTCCATCTTCTCGTCCCTCTTCTCCTCCCTCTTCTTCTTCTTCTCCTTCTCCTCCCTCTTCTTCTTCATTTCCTGTTTCTCCGACTTCATCACTGTTGTCTTCTGAGTCGGCCTGAAAGTCATTGATCATCAAATGATACCAAATCTCAGTGGACTAGTGACTTGTATAAACTTTGTGTGTGTGTGTGTGTGTGTGTGTGTGTGTACTGTACCCCGTCACCCTCTGCACTCTCTGAACGTGTCACACGGTGTTTGTGCAGCTGTGTAAACACATCGGATCAGACAGGAGACAGTGTGTGAGATCATTAAACCCCAGCGTGATGCTCATGTGTAATGTGTGTGTGTGTGTGTGTGTGTGTGTGTGTGGGCGGAGCTCCTACCGGTGCTGTGAGACTCGGAGCGAGCAGACACGCCATCATCATCATCATCATCATCAGCAGCGTTCCCCTCATGTTCCCTCCTGTGAACCGCAGTCAGGGTTAGTGTGACCTCGTTATACACAAAGCACATGAGCTACAGTACAGTAGAGTGTGTGTTTATTCAACACTCCGCTTCAGACCTTCAACACTGAGGAGGAATAAAACACTGTGTGTTTACAGAGGACTGATCTGTCTGTAGTGTCACTCACGGAGTGTTTAACTCACAGCACAACCTCACCGTCTCACCGCTCGTAAACCAGGACATCAATCAGCACTCACACTGAGCGAGTTCACTGACGTCATAAACACTCGCTCCCCCTCACCCGTCTGTCTCCCTCACCCGTCTGTCTCCCTCACCCGTCTGTCTCTCTAAACCACACAGCAGTGTAAACCTGTCTGTCTCCCTCACCCGTCTGTCTCTCTCACCTGTCTGTCTCTCTAAACCACAGAGCAGTGTAAACTGGTCTGTCTCCCTCACCTGTCTGTCTCTCTCACCTGTCTGTCTCCCTCACCTGTCTGTCTCTCTAAACCACAGAGCAGTGTAAACTGGTCTGTCTCCCTCACCTGTCTGTCTCTCTCACCTGTCTGTCTCCCTCACCTGTCTGTCTCTCTAAACCACACAGCAGTGTAAACCTGTCTGTCTCTCTCACCTGTCTGTCTCCCTCACCTGTTTGTCTCCTCCACCTGTCTGTCTCTCTCACCTGTCTGTCTCTCTCACCTGTCTGTCTCTCTAAACCACAGAGCAGTGTAAACCGGTCTGTCTCCCTCACCTGTCTGTCTCTCTCACCTGTCTGTCTCTCTAAACCACACAGCAGTGTAAACCTGTCTGTCTCTCTCACCTGACTGTCTCCCTCACCTGTCTGTCTCCCTCACCTGTCTGTCTCTCTAAACCACAGAGCAGTGTAAACCGGTCTGTCTCCCTCACCTGTCTGTCTCTCTCACCTGTCTGTCTCTCTAAACCACACAGCAGTGTAAACCTGTCTGTCTCTCTCACCTGACTGTCTCTCTCACCTGACTGTCTCTCTCACCTGTTTGTCTCCCTCACCTGTCTGTCTCTCTCACCTGTCTCCCTCCCTCACCTGTCTGTCTCTCTAAACCACAGAGCAGTGTAAACCGGTCTGTCTCCCTCACCTGTCTGTCTCTCTCACCTGTCTGTCTCTCTAAACCACACAGCAGTGTAAACCTGTCTGTCTCTCTCACCTGACTGTCTCTCTCACCTGACTGTCTCTCTCACCTGTTTGTCTCCCTCACCTGTCTGTCTCTCTCACCTGTCTCCCTCCCTCACCTGTCTGTCTCTCTAAACCACACAGCAGTGTAAACCTGTCTGTCTCTCTCACCTGACTGTCTCTCTCACCTGACTGTCTCTCTCACCTGTTTGTCTCCCTCACCTGTCTGTCTCTCTCACCTGTCTCCCTCCCTCACCTGTCTGTCTCTCTAAACCACAGAGCAGTGTAAACCTGTCTGTCCTGAAGGTGTGTGTGAGATTAAAGCTACAGCTGACTGTTGCTCAGCACTCACACTGGAGACTCCTTACACTCATGTTACACACACACACACACACACACACACACACACACACACACACACACAACTTCTCATCATGAGTTTTAAACCTGTTTATGATCAGTAGAGCGTGCGCTGTACACGTCTCTGTTAATGAGTCGTTACTATGGAAACCATAACGAGTGCATTAATATAAACCTGCACTACTGTCTGAGCTGCTGTCAGAGAGAATTAATCAACACCTTCTGACCGATTTATACAATCAACTTCTCAAATAATCCACATATTATATTATATTATATTATATTAGTATTTCTTTAATTATTTTTATCCAGAATAAAATCCTCACATCTGCATTAGCTGATCAGTAACACACTGCTCGAGTCTACACTGGATTATTATTATAATTTTTTTTTATAAATCTGAGTTTTACAAATTCCACACGTGTGTAGAGACAGAAGCTCAGACTTACCTTTAATCTGAGACGTCACGCAGCTGATCTGTGGATTTTACATGAACTTTAGAGTTCTGTTTCAGTTCTGAGTGAATTTAAAGCACAGCGTAGAGTGTGTTCAGCCAATCAGGATGCAGGAGAGAGTGTGTGTGTGTGTGTGTGTGTGTGTGTGGGCGAAATGGCGAGACGCAGAGCTTTTTAATAAAAGTCTCCATAAACCTTCTGTTTGTATGACACAATGTTTTAGTTTAAACTGACCTTTCTTCACTGTGACACACACACCCACACACACACACACACACACACACACACACACACATCAAGACCAATAATAATAATGATAATAATAATAATAATGTTAAATACAGTGTGTTACTCCCCCACCCTGCTGCTGTCTCACACTCATATACTGCACACACACACACACACACACATCTCACACTTTATTACTGAAGTGCAGAACAACAGACTGTTTATAAAAGTCTCAGAATTCACTCGTGCTTTAGTGTTTGGTCTCCGAGCGATGTACGCTTCTCTCCACTGCTGCAGCCATTCATAACAGATTCATCACTAGGATTAATAACAGACAACCACAAGAGTCACCTGAGGGTTTTAAAATGCCTGGATCATAAACCAACATGAAAAAGCTACTTGGATCACAAGAATCACTGCAGTGACACAAATGTTCCAGGGCCCGTATTCACAAAGCTTCGTAGAATTCTCTCAGAGAGCTCCCTTCTATCTTAGCTTAAAAAGTCCTAGCTGGGAGTCCTAGACTGAAAGTGATTTAGGAAACTTCTCAGAGCAACTCTGAGTAAGGAAAGTACAATTCCCTTTATCTTAGTGAGGAGGCGTGGTCGACCCCGTAGCTAGGGATGATGCAGCAATTCAAGGACTGTGATTGGTTGATAAAAAAAAACTGTAAATGGTGAAAATAGCACGTATGATAATAGGACAGACAGTGAAGTCATAAAGTTTGGATATAAATAAATTGTATAATCATGACTACAGTCTGTTTAAGTCGCACTTTTGGATGGTATGAAGGCAACAACCCAAGATGTTTCGTGAATTATTTTTATCTGTACTAAGATTTTGTCCTAAATTTAAGGAAAATTTCAAGAAAATGTTATAATTCTAAGAATTTTCTTAGAATTCTGTCACCAGGAGCAACTTTTAGGCTTAAGAAGCTTCGTGACTACGGGCCCTGAAGTGCTCGAATCAGGAGTTGTCTGAATAATAAGAGTCATTTGAATCAGTACTTGGAGTTAATAAGTTATTTGTGTCGTTTAAAGAAATCGTTTGACTCAGAGTCAGTTGAACTGAACAAATCACTCCATAAATTGTTAGAAGTGCTAGAATCACCTGAATCTCTCCGGTGGCTGACAAGTCTTGGGTTATTTGAGCATAAAGTATTTTGTAATATTTGTAAAAGTAGTTAAATTTCTTACTTAAATTACATGAAGAGCCTGGAAATACTTCTCTTACGTTGCTTAAATGGCGAGCCCCTTTAACAAAATGGGGGGGGGGGGGTGATCATAGGGTTAGATTAGATTAGATTGGATTAGATTAGATTAGATTTAGAGACTTCATCTGTGTGTCACTATGATGCCGATGATATCACTATGATATCAGGCGCTTATTTAGTTTGAATTCTAACCAATGAAGCATTTTCATTTAAATACAAAAGTGTTTCAGTTATGTAACATGATGGACGGTTTTAAACCTCAAACTGTAAGTACAGTATGACCTTTGACCCAGGGTCCAGAGAAGTGTCTCTGTGTGCTGTGCAGTGTTGGTGGATGTTACTTTTTAAAGTAACTAATTACATTACAAAATTACTGTCATTAAAAAGTAATCAGTTCCATTACAGCGTTACTTTCTGATAAAAGTAACTAGTTCAGTACTTTCCACTGCAGAGAATGAAAACTCCTTTGTGGTTCCTCATGCATGTTGTTTTAGTCAAGTTCATGATGATTTCGTGAGCGAGTCTGATGCTGAATAAACAGCTCAGGTTTCTGTTTCTGAGGAACATCAGACAGGGTTCAGGGTTCAGCATCACGTCTGTAATTAATGCTTTAATTAGCGAGATATCTAATGATTAATCAGTCAAAACACAAATAAGGTGTGTGTGTGTGTGTGTGTGTGTCATCCTGCACTGTCTGATTCAATCAGGAGTCAATAACCCAGGGGACTTCAGCCCAGGAAATAAAACCTCAAACCTGACAAACTGTCAGCAATTTCCCAGTTCTTAAAAAAACATAAAAAAAAGATTACCCTAAACACACCTCATGATTTATCCATGTTCCTCATCGTTTAAACTGATTTTTTAGACATTTTCCTTTGATTCTGTAAAGCTGCTTTGTGACACAGACCGTTGTTAAAAGCTCTTCACAGATGACATCAGATTGAAGTGAATAGGCCGTGATTAGATTCTGCAGGACATAACTGAGCTCTAAAGTCATTCATTTGGATCAGATTCAAGTTCAAGTGAATCTGATCCAAATGTTCATCACAAGTTCATCACATTTCTGAAAGTGTTGATATTTAACGGATCCGGACGAAATAAAAAAACAGCTTTGCTTCTGATGAGTTGAGATTAATGAGACGTCTGAAGCTTCGTTAAAATGTAATAGAGTAAATCAGTAAATCAGAGACGTGTTAATGTCTGAGAGGGTGCGCGTCTCGCAGGGACTCGCTCTGTCACGTGCAGGAAACACAAACCTCATCGCAATGTTTCACAGCTTCTGGTTCAGCATCAGAGCCAAAAATACACAATTAGAAACTAAGACCTGTAGCGTCCTCAGGTCCTGCCATGGTGTTAGTTACACTGGCATTTATATGTGTGTGTTGTGGTTCGGGTCAGAGGTGTGTGTCATGTCTGTGGAAGGCGTGGAGCGGAGCGCAACCCAGACTGCGGTCATATTTTACACACCACAACACACACCCAGCATCTGAACCTCATTAACACTGCAGTGTACCAACACTAGTGCACTTTTTAGACTGTGAGTGAACCACACACACACACACACACACACACACACACACACACACACACACACACAACACATCTGATAGATCGCTTAGTGACGATGTCCTCTCTTGTCCCAGAGATCTCCCAACCCACGGGATAAGCCATCACCAATGTCTCACGGACGTCCCTACAGTCTGGTGTCCTGTGTGTCTCTGGAGGAAAGTAACGCAGGTTTCAATCAAAGTTCAATGAATCATGAAGTCTATAATTATTTATAACAATGTTTATTTGAATAGAGTACACATAAAGAAAAGAGAGATTAGGTCTAATAACTTATTAGCTGTATGATCTGTTAGTTATGGCTGAGACATGTGACATCATCACAGCTGGACAGGAAACGAGAACTGATTGATCGAGAGGAACTGATTGGGTTGCTGTTAGGAATCATTCACTGGAGTTGGATGAGCTGTGATGAACTACATGCTTTTCTTTAGATTCACTTGAACTGCTTGAATCACTCGAATCACTGGAGTCGCTTGAACTGCAAGAGTCACTTGAGTCACTTGAGTCACTTGAACTGCATGAGTTACTTGAGTCACTTGAATCACTTGAGTCACTTGAGTCACTTGAATCACTTGAGTCACTTGAGTCACTTGAACTGCATGATTTACTTGAGTCACTTGAATCACTTGAGTCACTTGAGTCGCTTGAACTGCATGAGTCACTTGAGTCGCTTGAGTCACTAGAACTGCTGGAGCTGCTTGAATCACAAGATTTACTTGAATCACTTGAGCTGCTGGAGTCTTTTGATTCACTTGAGCTTGAGCTTGAGCTTGAACATGAGCTTGAGCTTGAGCTTGAGCTTGAACTTGAGCTTGAGCTTGAGTGGTCAGGGCTCTTTGGTACTTGTGTTGTTTGGGCGTGGCCAGGGTCATCACGTAGCCATCCAAAATCATCAAACTCAAAACTAAAATCTGCACTTTGGGCTTTCTCTGTTTTCACATTTTGTCTGTTTCCTGTCGTTTCTTTCTTAGCTGCAGCTTTAGTTTTTCCCTTTGCAGTTTTTTTCTTTGCTTCTCCAGAGGTGGCAGTGTTGGGCTTCTCCTCTCCATTGTTCTTTGTTTTCTCCATGTTGTCATTGTTCTCTCCATTCTCAGCGCTCCGAGGCCTGATGCGAGCACGCTTCAACTCCAAATCCAAGACAGGAAGTGAGGTGTCATGGCTGGTGTCTACAGGGGTGTAAGTCAGCTCAGTGGGTGGAGCAGTCAGTGTCGAGGGCGTTGGGGTTCCGGTGTGACTCAGCTCCATGGACTCAGTCATGCTTTGAACAGCAGGAACTTCAGTACGGCGAGTTAGAACACTTATCAGAGTTTTGGTTCCCATTTTAGGTTCACTTAGGTTCGGGGTTGTGACCTCCAGGCACTGCTTAGCTACAGGAATGAAGTTCTCCTCAGGAGCCTGGAGCGGAGTGTGTGTTCTCCCAGGAGAACGCCAGAACATCTGAGGGAGCAGAGAGCTGCTTGGTATGGAACTCACCTGAAATACAAAACATCATCAGAAATACATGACATCATCATAAAGAAGAGAGAAACCTGGAGAAAGGGATTTATATGGACTGGCCAGACAGAGAGACTGAGCGGAAAATGATGTACTACAGGCTAGGGAGATGATAGATGCAGATGGAAAAGTACTGACTGGTAAAGAGAGTGTTTTGCAGAGCTAATGAATGGACAGAATAAGGGGGAGAGAAAAGGTTGGATAAGGTGGAGGTAGTGGATCAGGTAGTACCGGGAATTAGTACGGTTGAAGTGAGGACAGCTATGGAGAGGATGAAGAGTGGACAGGCAGTTAGTCCAGATGACATTCTAGTGGAGGCATGGAAGGGGAGTGGCTTATTAGATTATTTAACAAGGTCTTGGAGAGTGAGAGGATGTCTGATAAGTGGACAAAAAGCTTTTTAATTCCAGTTGTTTGAAACTGGAACAAGGGTTGATGAGCCACACCATAAAGTTATGGAAAAGAGTGATGGAAGCTATGTTGAGAAGAGTGGTGACAATCTGTGAGCAACAGTACGGCTTCATGCCAAGAAAGGGAACTACAGGTGCCATGCTTGTGGTGACAATGCAGATGGAGAACCTTATCAGCAGGAATGAAAGGGAAAGCTTACAGGACGGTAGTGAGACCAGCGATGTTGTACAGTTTGGAGATGTTTCTGCTGACAAAAAGACAGGAAGCAGAGGTGGAGGTGGCAGAGCTGAAGATGCTGTGGGTTGCTTCGGGAGTGACAAGAATGGACAGGATTAGGTATCGTGTATTAAAGGAACAGAGCAGGTAGGACGGTTTGGGGACAAAGTTAGAGAGGCCAGATTAGGATGGTTTGGACATGTGCCCAGTTGTGAGGGGTATATCAGGAGGAGAAGGTTAAAGATAAAGCTGCCAGTTAGGAGTAGAAGAGGAAGGACCAAGAGGAGATTTATGGACATGGTGAGGGAGGACATGCAGGAGGACAGAGTGACAAAGGAAGATGTAGAAGACAGAGTTAGATGGAGACAAATGGTCTGCTGTGGCGACTCCTAACAAGAGCAGCCGGAAGAGGAAGAAGAAGATCAGAAAAAAGAGAGGAAGCCAGAGTTACATTTGATTCTCAGATAATGATGATTATACACACTCGGTCTTTTATTCCCTAAAAGAGCTGTAGTGTCCCCTGCTGGGTGAGAGGTTGTGTGCAGTGTGTAGTTCAGGAGTGCACTAGATGTTCTACACTCTGTTATGCCTGTGTAGCTCACACACCATGGTTTTAAACATGCATCCTGTTTCCAGCTCGAGCTCTCATGTATATTATATTACATTCATTTCATAGTGAAAACCAACGTACTGCTGAGACTGAATCAGCTGCTCCGGCCATGGCAAAATCCCCACTTCCCTGAGAGAGAGAGAGAGAGAGAGAGAGAGGGGGGTGTAGTTATAAGTGTAATTATCATGAGTATGAGTACAGATCCTACCCTGCACAAAGTTGCACCCTTATGTTTCAGTTAAAGGGGCCCACTGCAGTGTAGCGTCTCCAGCACGTCCCAAACAAATACTCTCATAACCATCTCCAGTGTGTAAATGATTCCTCGTGCTCCCAGAGCCGCTCTCTCTCACACACTCTGGAATATGACACGTTCCATCAGAGAAGAAGAAACCCTCCATAGATGTGATCCTCTGGTGGTTCAGTACATTCAGGTGGTCAGCTGACTTCATTTTATTGCCCCATAACGTTACTGAGTCTAGACCTGAGTAACTGATCAACCCCAGATCATAACACTGTCTCCAGAGGCTTGTACAGTGGACACTATGCATGATGGGAGCATCGCTTCATGTCCTTCCCTTCTCACCCTGACACGCCCATCACTCTGGAATAGGCTCAGTCTGGACTCATCAGGTCACATGACTGTGTGTGTGTGTGTGTGTGTGTGTGTGTGGTGAGGATGTGTCTCTTACTGACTGCGTCTCCTCCACCTGGGGAACCTGAGAATCACAAAAAACAACAGTTTTACACTTCCGGACACCTTTTTAATGAAGCTCTCAGTAACACACACACACACACACACACACACACACACACACAGTAAGGCAGTGTAACGTACAGGAAGAGCAGTGAGGGAGCCAAAGAGGCACAACAACACGACCTTCATCATGGTCACAGATCTGTAAAATACACAAATCACATTAAATATTATATAAATATTATAAATATACAGACAGGAGACAAACACTCAGGATTACCCAACAATAATATCTAATTTACCTTTATTTCATTTGCTTGTTTACTGAAATAAAAATAAAACTGAGAAAGGAGGAGATTTAATTCTAGTTTCTCACAAATTGAGAAGAGGAAAAGTGAACACTCTACCAGGTCTGTAAAAATATTTATCACAATATAAAAATGTCCCCAAACACACAAATTACTGCTTGATGGACGTAAATAAACTGAATCATTAGAGTTATATGACTCATTTGATTCATAACCTCATTTTATTGGAGGCGGAGCTTCGCCTGAATCGAGTCAAAAGCGCGAGTCTGTTACATCACCCGAGGGTCATGATTGATCTAATGGACGATTGATCCGATCACTTCAGACCTTCGAGTCACCTGAATAGCAGAGACTCGCTAGAATCACGCTGGACTTGTTTAAGTGGTTCGACTTGTTTAAATCAACACTGACGCTAACGTTAGCTCCAGCACCGCTACAGCGCTGCTTACTCTCTCGCAAACTGTTCAGAACACTAACGCTCGTGATTTCAGGGTTTAATGTGGGTTATGAATATGCTAATGAGAAGCGTCGGGATTGGACGCTCGTATTATAAGGGTGTGTGTGATACACAGTGTGTGCGCAGTGCATTCTGGGAATTAGACATAGTGACGGAGCGCTGATAGG
>NC_071121.1:28842500-28850000 GCF_024256425.1 Clarias gariepinus | reverse complement strand
ACAGCATATTTTATTTACTTTCCTCACTGCTATTAGATTTTTGTCTCCTGTTGTTACGCTGATGATAACGCCTGGTACTTTGTGGCCTTTGAACATTCTTCTGGACTGAGAGTCTGCTCTGGTTAGCGATGGGAACGTTTAGGGCTTGGAGAAAAGATGTCCAGAGATTTGTGGCTAATATTTTAGTTGGTGTTTTTACAGCGAATTGTCCGATTATCCCCTGGTTGGACTTCCCGTCGCGTGTGTTTTCCTCGTCACTGCTGTGGTCAGTGTGCTGCACGTGGCCTGGTTGGTTAGCGATGGGAATCACTGTGGAAGGAACAAAGAGCTGAGATTCCTGAGACTCCTCACTGTCATAAGCAGTGTTACTATTAGCATTAGCTTCAGCACTGTTATCCAATCCTTCACTGTTCTGAGTTGTAGTGTGCAGGTTAGCGCTTGGAATTGGCGTGCTGGTCTCACTTGAGGCGCCTTCGCTGCTAACCAGTGAGTCGCTTGTTGGAACTGATTCAGAGTCGAGTGCTGGGCTCTGTGAGGTGAGGTCCACTGATTCATGAGCACTGATTCCTGGGCTATCTGTTGCAGATTCATTAGAAAGATATTCTTCATTTTGGTTGTTTTTTGAGATGGTGTTGTCTGAAGGGACAGTACCTTCTTCAGCAACTGCAAAAGTACCTTCTTCATTGGCTCCACCATTGAATTTAAGGCCCATGATGTGCTTAACTGTGTTGACCAGTGGATCATTTTCTTCTGAACTAAATGCAGGCATGAGATCCACCGGTGATTGACTCTGAGGACCTTCTTCATTGTGTATCTCCTGGATGTCATGGCCGACTTGAACCACTGACATGTGGGGAGAGGTCTGAATTGCTGGATCAGGAGTTCCCTGGTTTCCTGGCTGGTCCATCAGATTCTGGCTCTCTTGTTCAGAGTCTGAGGTTTCAGCACTCTCCTCACTGCTGGAGCTCCCTGTTGCAGCTTTTTTCTTGCCCCAAGCACCAGCTGTGGTGTCTGTACCCTCTTCAATAGAATCAGAAAGGGAATTAGTATCATTAGGACCTTTTGAGGGCTGTGGCCCCGTTTCTCTGCTGGTTTCAATAGAACTGGAGTTTGATGGTTCTTCTGATGGTATGGTCTGTGTTGAATCCACTTCAGGAAGTGATACTGGGGTACTCAATGGTGAAATAGAGGTACCCTGAGGTTGTTCTTCACTATGTGAGTTTTCCTGGTTATTCGAAGTCTCTGTCGGATGGCTCCTGTTTTCTTCAACTAAGTATGCTGGAGTGGTTTTCTGCTCTACATCATATCTTGGATCTTCACTCTCTGTTTCCCGATATGGGTCATAACCTTTACTATAAGGGTCATACCCTGCTTGATATGGGTCATACCCTGCTTGATATGGGTCATACCCTGCTTGATATGGGTCATACCCTGCACCATAGGGATCATACCCTGCTTGATATGGGTCATACCCTGCTCCATAGGGGTCATAACCTGCTCCGTAGGGGTCATAACCTGCCCTATAAGGGTCATAACCTGCACCGTAGGGGTCATACCCAGGATGGCTATTGTATGGGTCATAATATCGGGGATCATACAGCCATTCATCATTAACATACTCAGGATCAAAGTCTGAACCAGAGAAGGAAGGTGTTGGAGGACCTCTGTTGTTCTTCACCACTTCTGTGTTTCCCATAGACTCTGGACCTGAGTTAAGTTTTGGAGTCTTGCTCGATGTTGAGTCAGGGATACTGTTCTTATATTCATCACCTGTTTCCTCCTCTAAGCTGGAGCTAAGTGCTGAGTCTGTATGAAGAGGTCCCAACATGGGTTCTGAGGTTGTGGGGACGGTCTGAACTTCTACAGGGGACATATATATTCTGGGGTCTGTTACTTTGCCACTTGCGTCAACTGAAGTGGATTCCTCATGGATTATGGTCGAAGTATGAGTTGATCTGAAACCTGAGAGTTGTCCCAGAGTTTGACTATGTATCTCAGTCCTTTGGTGCTCTGATCCTAAATGAGACTCATTTGAGTTTTCCTCTAAACTGGATATATCTGAGGCAATTTTAGGTTTAAAGATATTTGGATGGTCTGGGTCAAGTTCCTTAGCATCATCTCTGGTGTCAGGATGAGAACCTCTGTGTTTCAGATCCTCACTCATATTATCTTCTTGATTTGGTGTTTCCTCCTCACTTTTGTCCAACTCTTCATCACTGTTTAGCACCTCAGGTCTTGCTGTTGATTCAAGTCCCTCCTCACTCAAATCCCCATCCTTATCAGTGTTGTTTTCCTCTCCATTTCTACCAGCTCCTGCTCCATTAGCCTGTGTTCCTTCACCACTTTCACCGAGCTCAGCTTTAGACAGCTCCTCACTGCTTACAGAGAAGATGAAGCTCACAACATCAACAGAAACCTTGGTGTTCTCATCCCGTAAACTGACTGTAACAATGCTCTTGCCATTCTTATTGGGTTTTCCGAACCCTGCAGGTGTTGTGATTATGATGTCATTTCCTGAGGTTCCCCTATAATGGATGAGACGTGAGGTCACCTGATGAAAGACGTAAAGACAGATTCAAAAGGGAGTTCTGTAATTAAACAGGTCTGTTTAATACACAAGATAGATGGTAATACGTCACTCACAACAGTGTGACCTACACGGTATTGTGTCGTGTCTCATTAATGGAACAGCACCCCTAAACCACTTTCTCTCACCCCAGTCAAAACCCAGCCTAGTTTAACCCCAGCCCCAGTCTAAACCCCACCACCGTCCAGATCCAACCACAGTCTTAAACCAGCCCCAGTTTAACCCTAACACCGGTCTAAACCCTGCCTCTGTCTACACCCAACCACAGTCTAAGCCCAGACCCAGTATGACCTCTATCACCTCCCAGTGACTCCATCCCATTTCTCCCATCTAATCTATGGCTCAGATACAGGAAAAAAATCCAGCATAGGAGCGGAGCAGAAATGAAAGGAAAGTCTGTAATGATAAGTTTGTGTGTGTATGTGTGTGTGTGTGTGTGTGTGTGTGTGGGTGTGGGTGTGTGTGTGTGTGTGTGTGCGGAAGTGTGGGAAACCTTCAGTCATCAGCATGCTTAACTACTGCACAAACATCTTATTTAACACACACTATACACTCCACAGATTCTATAACTCACCTGCGGCTCCTGTGATGTGCTCAACTCGTTATTCTGGTGCAACTAAAACACACACACACACACACACACACAAAAGAATAATTATTATGTACTATAAAGTGAATTACAGATTATTTAGACCTTAGATGTAGACAGTGCCTGTAGACTAGATTACAGATTAGACGTGTTAAGATCTCAGTTCAGTCCAAACTAGAGTTTTAATTATTGAATTGATTGATTTCTCGTGTTTAAGTGTTTAACACAAGTGCATGGATGAAAGTTCAGCCAGAAACACCCTACTGCCGTCCATCACACTCAGTGCTGTTAATTAACAGAGATGTTGCTGAAAACACAACTCGTTAGACAGAGATGAACCAATCAGAAGGAAGTGTGAAAGTGGAATAAAGGAGTGATGGAGGAGTAACGCTCCACAGTGTGTCAGGAAACAGAGAGGAAACATCTGGATGTGGATGTGAGGAGTTGCTTACAGGAGCTGCGCAGGTCAGGAGCACGAGGCAGAACAGGAGAACCACTCGCTTCATCTCCAACATCATCTAACAACTCATTCACACACTCTCTCAAACACACACACAGACACAGACACACACATACACTGATAAACAGACGATGAAGCAGACGAATACACGCAGGAAAACACCCTCAGCAGTAATCCTCCGTCCTCATCACTCTTCAGACTTTCCTCAGAATGGACGTGTTCCTCATTTAGATGTTCTGTTTAATCCATGCATGCATTCGTGTGCGTGTGTGTGTGTGCGTGTGTGTGTGTGTGCGTGTGTGTTGCCTCTCTGCACAGATGACATGTAGGATAATGTAAAACCTTTTTGTGTGTGTGTTTCCTGTAAGCTGTATATTCTGGGACATTTCGGTCAGCAAATGAATAACGACAAAAACCCTAACATTGTGTGTGTGTGTGTGTGTGTGTGTGTGTGTGTGTGTGTGTGTTTCCTGTGCAGTAGGCCAATTCGGCATCACACAAAATTACAGTACAGACTTACACTGTCTAAGAATGTCCTCATGTATACACAGACGAGAGAGAGAAACATGCAGCGTCTCATTAAGGCACATTACTCCTTTACCAGATCCCATCAGTAGACCTTTCATAAGTATTTACCCCCCAAACAAACACCAAGAAGTAATCAAAACAGGTCTGAGATAAAGGTCTGGAAAAGTACAGTATATATATTTATATTTATTCCAAGCTTTGAACATCATGCAGAGAGACATTAAGTTTGTTATTATAAAATATAAAGAACGGCACAACCATGTTAATCAGAGACACGACCAGGAGGACGAGTGTGTGGTGAAGAGCATGATGCTGTGTACCACCAGGTTCCACCGTGAGGATGGTGTTCAGAGGAATTCTTACAGGTTCTGGGTGTTCTTTACTTTTGTCAGGTGCTCTCTGCTGTTCTCAACTCTTCTCGGGTGTCTTCCTCAGTGTTCTCGGGTGTTAGAAGGTGGTTTTTTTAACGTTCTCAGCTAAGATAAAATCCTTAAATAACACCACTGTGGTTTAGAGTTTAACACTGCAAAATGTGGAAAAGTCAAAGGGGGTGAATACTTATGCAAGCCACTGTCCTTACACGCACAAAGGCCCATATAAAGGGCTGTGTGTGTATTTGTGTTGGATGTCTGTGTTGTGCATCAGTGTGTGTTTAGCAGTGTGAAATTACACATCCTCCGCTTTCACTTTCCGTCTGAAGACGTGTTTAATGTCCGAGCTGCAGAGAGACGCGGGACGAGACGCGGGACGAGACACGGGACTTCTGTTTTCTGCAGCCTTAATTATATCTAAGGTCAAGAGTCTACAATTACACTGCTGGATCTGTGGTTTATACACACACACACACACACACACACACACACACACACACACACACATGCACTATGTTCTTACACTCATTCATCTTTATAAAGGATTTCTATAGAATGTGGGTTTTTTATTCAAGTTTTTACATTTGAAACTGTTTCAGATTAAAGTGTGGACGTTCCACACAGAAACATACACACACACACACACACACACACGCACACACACAAACACATAGACACACAGACGTGTGACGTGTAGTGTGTATCATGTAGCGTCTCTGGTCCCGGCTGCTGTCTGAGTGAACACGTGCTTCACCTTGACACGTGGCGCTCTGAGCCACACTGCTCTCTAATCTCTGGTCTAATCGCTCCACCTAGTGGTTCTTCTGAGGTTCTTCCTTACTCTCCCAGATGAACGTGAGATGAGACGTGTGTGAGAGGTGTGATTAGTGACACCGGACTTGCAAACACTTGCTCACTGATGTGTGAGTGTGTGCTCCTGCTGTACTGCTACACTACTCTTTGTCCTCTAGGACTATACAGACTTATTAGTGTACTGCTGTTATAGAGGTGAGCACCTCCAGGGTCCGGGTTCGATTCCCACCTCTGGACTGTTCGTGTGGAGGTTGCATGTTCTCCCCGTGCTTGCCGGGTTTTCTCAGGGTTCTCCTGGTCAGAGTCCTGAATGACTCTGGAGCTTTTCTTCCCTGATGGCACGTGCCGTATTCCAGGACTTTTCCCTCAGAGTGTGAGAGAGCGGCTCAGGGAGCATGAACTGGACACCACTGTCCACAAGAAAATATTAGAATGTGTGATTTTCTTTGTGTCCAGGCAGTGTGTGTTACGTTGCTATGTTGCGGTTCCTCGTTATCCATCTCGTCTTTTCCTGTGTGTTTGTCCGACTTCACACACGTTTCCTCATGGCTTTGATCTGACTCCCAGCTTCTCGGTCTCTGAGATGATGTAGATTTAGATGTTTGAGGAGTCCAGACTGTAAATACTTCATGTGTCATTTGGTTTTAAGTTTACTCAACAGAAAGTTGCTGGCCAAACTAAATATTTCACTTTGCTGTTTGGTTGACACAACATGTACTCAGTTTAAAATCTTAAGTTGACTTAAAGTGATTCAAATATTTAAGTCAGCTCTAGTGGTATTGGTTGTGGGCTCAGTTAATTACATTTCTCTAGGGTTGACTCAGCCCTACAGGTAGGTCGTCTCTCATTCTAGCCCACTGATGTAGCTGGTCCAAGTGATAGTTTTTCTATAAAAACAAGTCTAACAATACTACAACAATTAAAACACACAAACATTATTCTTCCAAAACCAATCAAAGTTAAAACACTGATCTGCATAAAACAGAAGAACACACGTCTTATTTAGCTTAAAGGTCGATAAAATACTTGGAGACCACCAGATTTATCCTCATCCTCATCCTCATCAGATCTTCATCAGATCTCTTACTGGTTTCTTATATTACAACACTATAACCATTTTTTATCCATGTTTTTTCCCAATGTGTCAGACGGAAAAAAGAGTGTGTTTCTTAGCCTATGAATGTGAGGTGAGTGTGTTCAATAGGAATGGTTTGGATGGCTTCACAGGTGTACGTCCAGTCCTTTTGGAACTCAATGTTTAGAGCACAGACCTGACCAAACATCACTCCTAAAGCTGCTGCATGTCACCCAGACCCTCAAAGACCACAGTCCCCTCCAACAGCTTGTTAACGCTCCTCCAGTAGCTCCAAAAGAAGCTCCCGTCGCCCCTCTGACCCCAAGCCTCCACAGCAGAGCTCTGGGTTAAGAAACAAGAGAAGTCTCGAAGGGACAAAGATAAATACACTTTAAATAATATGAAAGTGAAAAGATAAAAACAAAAGATATTAATAGGGCTATAGACCACCAGAGTGTGTGAAATACTGCTTACTGGAATTCTAATGATGTGTTAAAGCTACGTATTGTTTCATATGTAAAGGAGTTTACTGTCATTTTCAGGAGTAACAACATGTTTAAAGTCATGATTTTAATTAACCAGGTGTTTACTTCATTGGTTTTTCATGTATATAATAACTGATATAACACTCATACATGAGATTAGTATGGCATTTATATATATATATATTATATCCCTAAACCTACCGAGTATTACATCACCACTACTCCTTCACTGGTAAACACTTCTGGGTATTTCTTGAACTTTGTTAGCCGAGCGCTCATGTGTGCTGGGTGGAGCAGGACGCTGCCGCTGGGAAAAAGGTCAGGGCAAGGTCAAGGAATAATGATAGATACAGTTATGAAAGTTTATCTCCTGTACAGTACAGTGACGTGACTAACGCCACACACTTTCATCATTCCACACCATGACCTCACTGAGCTCCTCTGGCTGTGGTTACACACACGCTCACACACAGGCATACTTTAGCCCGAAGAGTGAGAGATACACACACACTCATCCCTGATACACACTTCAGTTTATAACTGCTTCACTTTTAGCAGGTTTGTGTTTAATGTTGTTTTGCTAACAGCGAGG
>NC_071121.1:28805000-28837500 GCF_024256425.1 Clarias gariepinus | reverse complement strand
ATCTATCTATCTCAGCTGTTCTGATACATATTTAGATGCACTACACTGTGTATGTGTGTGTGTGTGTGTGTGTGTGTGTGTATGTGTGTGTGCGTGTGCGTGTGTGTGTCCATCCTGTCTAATCCCCAAGCCCTCTCTCCTCATCTGAAATCCTCTGCCAGTTGGATGGAGGCCACGTCACTGGCTGGCAAAAAAAACTTAAATCAGTGATTTTAACCCTTTTTTCCCCTTTTGTGTGTGTGTGTGTGTGATGATGATGATGATGAAGACTTCACGTCCACTCTAATGTGCCTGTATAGATGTGTACCTGTGATGGATGACGTGCTGACAGGTGTGTAGTGTGCAGTGGATGAAGCTAGCGTCAGGTGAGTGAGTTATTCTTTATTTTAAACTTTACAGCCATTGATGTTTTTTTTTTTGTAAAGCTGCTTTTCAATAATGACCTACAAAAAAAATTAATTTTTTTTATATATTTTTATTTTATGACATATGAATTTCTGTAAATCTGATATATCATATTCTTCATGTTCATAAACTATGTCCTTGTTATACAGGTGCTATATATTTTATCTTCTAAATCATTTTTAAAGATTAAAAGATATAAAAAAGCTGTGTAAAATATTATTCCTGATCCTGATTTAACATGATAAGTGCAGTTATAAAAGCATCTTTACAGAAACAAACTCTGAATAAATCCTTCCATTATAATAATAAAGAGTTGGTGTTTAAATACGTGTTTGTTTCTTCATATTTTCTATATATGTTTAATTAGACACTGGTATAAATTTAGTACAATTTCCGTTTCAATCTATAACGCCTATTTAAAGCACAAAGTCTCAGGTTTGTAATGTCCTTGTCTCCACCTCACCATTAGTGATTGTTTGACACTAACAGCCAATCAGCTGACCCGTCCTTGGTCAGCCTACTAAAGATGAAGTTACGTGACTGTAGTTTTTTTTATTTATTATGTTATATAATGTTTTTATATAATATATATTAAAACAGAAATAACTTTTAAAACACCATAAATATGTGTATATACTTTTAAAGCGCTTCTGTTTCTTGTGTTCTTGAAATCATCATGTTTTTTATTATTTAGATCTCATGTTTGATTATATGACACTTTTCATTGTACCAGGAACATGTATATAGTAAAAATAGTGAAAATAAATTTCCTTATGATTAGGGATGACATTTATAACTTTATTAATTGATTGACAGGTGGCTCGGCCAATCAGCTGCCATGTCGAATAGCGTGAAGCCGCTCGTTCCTCCCATAATCCTCCTGGAGGGGGCGGAGGAGGTGACGGTGATCGAGGCAGAGGACACGACGTGAGCGACACACCAATCTTAAAGCTCATTTTTAATGAACTCACAATCATTTTTGTTTTTTTTTTCCTTTTATAAAGTGTTATAATTTGGTATCTGTATCTGTGCTGATGATCAGTAACTACAGCCTAGGTTAATGTTCCCAACCTGGGGTCAATGACCCCCTCAAGGGGGTGTGTGAGGGGGTGTGTGAGTCTGAGTGTGTGGATCATTATGGAGCGGCACTCTTTCTTATAATCACACAACTTTCTTATAAACAAGCACGGGGCGCCGCGAGGTGGAAGAGCCGACCAAACAAGCATGAGAGACACTGGCCTAGGTGATGATGATGATGATGATGATGATGATGATAATGGAGTGTGTGTGTGTGTGTGTGTGTGTGTGTGTTTTGTCTGAAGGAAGAGGCAGTCATCTGATGCTGGTGCACTTTTTAACATCAACAACAGCAACAACAATGAGGAGTAAGTAACACACACAGCTAAACAATGATACGGTCAACCGACTAATATTAAGACACACATACACACATTACACAGATCTATGCTGATTTGTTTGTACTTTGCAGACAGGAGCAAAAAGAAAAAAAGAAGAAGGAAAAGAAAGAGAAAAAGGAGTAAGAGCTCTCCATGCATACAGCTTCTCTTCCTGTGTTATACTGTAGCTCCCGTTTGTGCAACTGATGGTGACTTTACTACTGCAGGACAAAAGAAAAGAAAGAAAAGAAGAAAAAGAAGGAGAAGAAGAAGAACAAAGAGCAAGAGGAGAAGGAGAAGGAGAAAGAGAAGGAGAAGGAGAAAGCCAAGAAAGAGGAGTATGCATTGTTCAGTGTTTCTGCTCCGTACACTATAGCAGTGTGTTTTAAAGAGAGTTGTCCTGCCCATGTGCCATTTTATTCTGCTGCCGTGTGTCCAGGCCGAAGGAGGTTTACGTCATCGATCCTGCGGGAAACACCTACTACAACTGGCTCTTCATCATCACCTGTCCCGTCATGTACAACTGGGTTCTGATCATCGCCAGGTACACAACACTATTTTGTATTTTACTGATCTGTGCTGCTGATCAGACCAGCGTTTAAGGTTTCCTCTTCTCTTCTTTAGAGCCTGTTTTGAGGAGTTACAGCAAGATTATTTGGTAAACTGGTTCATCATTGATTTTCTAGCAGACCTCGTTTACCTGGCGGACATGGTCTTCAGGACAAGGACAGGTGAGCATTCCTGCGTGACACCTCTGCTAATTGATAACTGCAGTGACGAGGTTACTGATACAGTGTGTGATTGTAGGGTATCTGGAGCAGGGTCTGCTGGTTAAAGACGAAAAAAAGCTCAGAGAACGGTACATAGAGAGTGTCCAGTTCAAGCTGGACCTCATTTCTATGATTCCCACAGACATTTTTTACTTTTTTTTCGGCCTCAACTACCCCGAGATCCGCATGAACAAGCTCTTCCGGGTCAACCGACTCTTTGAGTTTTTCCAGCGCACAGAAACGAGGACCAACTTTCCCAACGTCTTCCGGATCTCCAACCTTGTCATGTACATCGTCATCATCATCCACTGGAACGCCTGCCTCTACTACTCCTTCTCCAAAGCTATTGGTTTTGGGGCTGATAGGTTCGTCTACCCGGATACCACAGACCCCGAATTCGGTCGTTTGGTGAGAAAATACGCATACAGCATGTACTGGTCCACTTTGACCTTGACCACCATTGGAGAAACTCCGCCTCCTGAGAAGGATTCTGAGTACTTCTTTGTAGTTACAGACTTCCTAGTTGGAGTTTTGATCTTTGCTACAATTGTAGGTAATGTTGGTTCCATGATCACAAACATGAACGCAGCTCGAGCAGATTTTCAAGCCAGAATCGATGCGATCAAGCAGTACATGAGTTTTCGGAATGTGACCAAGGACCTGGAGAAACGCGTCATCAAATGGTTTGATTACCTTTGGACCAATAAGAAGGCTGTGGATGAAAGGGAAGTGCTCAAGTACCTCCCAGATAAGTTACGAGCAGAAATAGCCATCAATGTGCATCTGGACACTCTTAAGAAAGTCAGAATCTTTGCAGATTGTGAAGCAGGACTTTTGGTCGAACTTGTGCTAAAGCTCCAGCCACAGGTTTACAGTCCTGGTGATTATATTTGCAAAAAAGGTGACATTGGCCGTGAGATGTACATCATTAAAGAAGGAAAGCTAGCTGTGGTGGCTGATGATGGCGTCACACAATTTGTTGTCCTCAGCGATGGAAGCTACTTTGGTGAGATCAGCATCCTCAATATCAAAGGCAGTAAAGCTGGAAACCGAAGAACAGCCAACATACGCAGCATCGGATACTCGGATTTGTTCTGCCTTTCCAAGGACGACTTGATGGAAGCACTGACCGAGTATCCAGACGCAAAGGCTATGCTGGAGGAAAAAGGACGCCAGATCCTCATGAAGGTACCGTGATTTGAAATTAAGCCCAAAGTAATCAGAAACTAAGCGATAAGATCTGGAGAATCTCTAGTTCTAGAGGAAGTCATGCATGATTTTTTTAAATGTACAATAATTAACTTAAGTTATTTCATAAGGAAATGATGCCAATCATTATTTATTACATGAATTTACACTTATAAATGTACCATCTAAATAGTTAAATGTGTTAAATGTGTTCTTGATTTTTGTGTATCATTTGTGTTGATGTTTTTAAGGACAACCTGCTGGATCTTGAGCTGGCAAAACAGGGACCTGACCCCAAGGACATGGAGGAGAAAGTGATAAAGATTGGCACAGTATTGGACGACATGCAGACACGTTTCGCTCGTTTACTTTCTCAACACGAGGCCACGCAGAGCCGCCTGAAGAGACGTGTCGCCAGACTGGAGGGCAAAATCACCACCTCCACTGGGGTCACCTTCACCGGGGCGACTGAGACCGAGCCGCCTCCTGAGAAATGAGGGAGAAATCAGAGGAGCAGAAGAACGATGAAAAGTTCAACAGTAATGGGGAAGAGAAGTTACTCTGTGCATTTCTACACAACTAGTGAACAAGGGGAAGGAGGTAGAATGGACATTTTAAAAAAGGGAGTCGAAGGTGTTTAAAGGAGGCTGCATCTGATTCAGGAAGAAACACAGATTTTATTTTATGTGAGCAAAAATTCACAACTAAATTTACAGAGTACAGTTTTGTATTCTGTGACACGATCTACAGTTTAGTAGATTATTGAATCATGGGTAGACTGTTAAATCGATTTGATTTTTTTAAATTCAGTTCGATTCGCTAGCACTAATGTTAACTGTCTGATTTGTTTCAGCAGCTCTATTTCTTAAAAGTTATGAATTATATAAAATTACTACAATTATTTACAAACACTGCAGTGCAGAGTAACTTGTGTTGTGGATCGTTTAACTGTCACATTTCATACATTTGAAGAAAAGTGTTACATTTATTTCCTTTGCCCATCTTCTGCTCCCCACTCCAGTCCAGTAGGTGGAGGTATTGCACCAACTGCCTACGAACTTAAAAGAAGAAGAAACGATACTCTCGCTAAAGAGAGTACGGTATTTGCAGAATATGAAAGTGGTTTCTGTTTTCTGCTAAAGCTGTGGTATATTTTATATCAAGTTAATTACAGAATTGATTATAAATTGCACGGTTTAGCAATGAGAATGTTATTGCTATTTTGAGCTCATGTGGTTTTAATCTGAAAATAAAAACAGTCAAATACCCCATTATCATCCATACATACCATTACTTGGATTGTATTATATTTACTGTATTTGAAGTGTAAAGCATTTGACTAATTTTTGATTTATATGTATAGCTATTTCTACCTTGGAAATTGTAGATACAAATCTTATCAATGAATTGTTTAATAATAAATAAATCATTTTGCAAAGGCGGTTCCATATCTGAGTTACTCTAGGACAAGTTTAGGAGGTCCGAGTTTAGTCATTTTAACTCGGTGATATTAACATGTACTGATTAAAATAATAAGATTTTCATCCCATCATTTATATCTATATATGTACATTTTGCAACCTTTTAATTTTAGCTCCAAAGTTACTGAACTTTTACTTCATGGCGTTTATGTTAGCCTGTTAGCTGTAAACTAGCTCGTTGTTGTCTGTTATTTGTTTTTAGAACACTGTAATTAGCCATCTTTGATTAAATATTGCTATGATTAATTTAATCTTAGTCTTAATGTTGTAAATATGTTTATTATTGCGTTATGACGAATCACTTTAATTACTTCACACAGACTGTTCAGCTAATGTCCACTAAATGGCGCTAAAATAGCGTGCGGGAAAGACCTTGGCGCATGCGCGGTTAAATAACAGGCGACAGAGGTTAAACAAAGGCCACCTTACATAGCGAAAAAGTGAACTTCTGCTCGACACGTTGCGCTTTTCTGAATCAACCCGGAAGTTGTATTTTTCTAGTCACTTTTTCCTCATTCACTCGTATGGCACATCAGTCCGTAAAAGACTTCGCTTCCCATCATGCGTTGCGTGTTTTCCATACTGCGCATGTGCACAGCGCGTGGGCACCCTGCTACCTCAGATTCTCATGAGCTTGTGACAATAAACGGTAGGTTCAAGGGAATAAAACCGCTTCAAAATGTACAACGTTCTTTCAGAACAGTAGTACACAGAACAGTAAATAAATAAATAAGCGCGTAAAAAAATCTGCAGCTAATTTACAGTGTCGCAAGAATTTCATGAATGAACTGGCTAGCCAGTTAGCTTGGTGAGTTCGAATGACTAGACCCGCAGTGTACGTGTGTTTTTCCTAGCCGCTTTCCGACAAGTCCCGCCTACTAGTGTATGATTGGCTAACAACTTGTACGCGTGTACAGCGCATTCGAATGGACAGTGACGGCGTCCAATCTTTGAAGAGCTCGTGCACGCCAAAGAGCCGCGCGGTAGAGGCGGGAATAATTGGAATACGGGTGGGAATTGTTAAAAATTCTTGAATGAATTTGCTGAGTGTTACTGGGGTTAGAGATCTGTAATTATATTATAAATGTTAAATAAGTAACTTTTAAACTGTTTCATCTGTGACTGTGTTTAAACACGTCAATGCTTTGTGTACAAATAAGCGGAGAAGCACCTATGAAGACGAGAGAACTCAGGCTGTGTCTCAAATATCCCAGATAGTGCATATACCTAGGGGACATTTGAAACACCTATAAGTTCTGTGTAATGTCTTTTCCTTACACATTTTTAACTTTTTCGTTACCAAGGCAACCTCTATGGAGCCTGCTTGGCGGCAGCAGGGCAGAGGTCGCGGCCGGTCTCAGGCTGCTGGTGATGTGTCGTCATGGCGACCACAGAGGCAGGAGGATGGCGGGAGAGTGGGGCGAGGACGGGCCGTTTCTTCTATCACAGCAGTACCCAAAGTACCTGGTACAGGTAAGAGTGATGTCATGGTGTCACCTGGTACTGGTAAGAGTGAAGCACTTTGTCATAACACTTGTACAGTTCTCACTCCTAACACCTGTCCACATGTCGTCTCCAGCTCCGTCCTCTCAGTCCAAATTTGATGAGATCAGGAAGTCCAACCAGGCCGCTGCTCAGCGATTGGCCGAGAGTCAGTACAGCTCCTCCTCCTCCGATGATGACGATGACGATGAAGTGCTTGGGAAGCAAAGCCGGATCCTGGAGTCGACTCTCACCACATACTCCAGTCAGACAGGTCAGAGCCGATCTTAAGCTCATCCCGGTCAGGGGTAGCTCAGTGGTTAAGGCATTAGACTACGGCTTGGGAGGTCTCAGGTTCAAATCCCAATTTGTCCCCGTTGGGCTCTTGAGTGAGGCTCTTAACCCTCAACTGATCAGATGTGTAATGAGATAAAGATGTAAGTCACTCTGGATAAGGGAGTCTGGATAAAAAAAATTAGAAATGATGGATAAAACAGCATTTTATGTAAGCTTGAATTAAAAACTAGAAAAACATTTTAAAAGCAAGACAATTATAACTAGTATAAAATTGTGTTAATATTTATGATGTTAAAAAAGTATATGTATGTGAATCAGCTCTTGATACAATATTATCTCGCTAACTTAGTGCCAATTTGATTAGGATTGCAAATTTATAAATATTCTAGTTCAATATTACGTTTTAACCACATTTTGTTAGTTTTAAACCTTTGAAAAAGTCGGAGTAATTAAATGCAGCTTATTTCTTATAAAATTAGTTTTCTCACTTTAAAACCAAGCGCAGCATTAAAATTCAATTCAATTCAATTCAATTTTATTTGTATAGCGCTTTTAGCAATTTTCATTGCCGCAAAGCAGCTTTACACAGTCAAAAGAATTATTTAAGTTTGTATGAAATGTGAATTTGTATGAATCAAAATGGTCAGTTTGTCCCTGGTGAGCAAACACTACAGACAAACTTCAAATAGAAGTTACGCTGTTACTGAGCAGCATTTTTTTTCTGTCATCCACCATAAATGTTGTTTCTAAACAAACTTGGCAAATAATTCACTCCAACCACACGGGATGAACTTGTTTAAATTAGGGATGCACCGAAATGAAAATTCTGGGCCGAAAACGAAACCGAAATTTTTGGATGCACTTGGCCGAAAACCGATACCGAAACCGAAAATGGCTTCATTAAAAAACATGTTTAAAATATATATTTTTATCTAGTTTAAATAGTTCTGAGAGAGTTAAAACCTGTAGGATTACAGTGGAACCTCGGATTACGAGTAACGTGGTTTACGAGTGTTTTGCAAGACGAGCAACAATTTTTTATAATTTTTTACTTGAAAAACGAGCATTGTCTTAGTTACCGAGCACCGAGTATCATGTTTTACGCATGCGCTTCTTGTTTAAACAACGAGCGTTACGTCAGCACAAGTGAGCCAACGGTTTTTCTCTCTCTTGCAGCAGAATTGTAGGTAATCGTCTCTCCTGCTGGGTGAATACACACACGCGCTGTGCGCGTGTGTGTGTGTGTGTGAGATGTGCGTGCGCGCGCGCGCGCACACACACACACATTAACGGAGAGACCGTTTTTTAAAACCGTTTAAAAATTAGCAAGGAAAATCGGAAGGGGAGCTGTAAAGCCGAGACCTATCGTCTTCCCTGCTGGGTCTTAGTGCCTGCAGTGTTTTTGAGTGCGCGTGTTTGTGTCTGTGTAAGGCAGGGAGTATGTGTGTTTGTTTGGCAACCTGAGAGAAGGGGGCTGTAAACGCGAGCGAGCCCCCCTTCATCCCCCCTCCTCTCAGGTTGCCAAATAAACACACAAACTCCTCTCTGTCGCGATTGTTTTCAAAGGTGAGGAGCTGTTTAATTTGTTTTTTGTTGTTGTTGTTTTACTTACAGCAGTGATCCTGTTAGTATGCGCTCACGTGAGTGTGACTAGGAATGTTCCTTGCTAATTTTTAAATGGTTGTAAAAACGGTCTATCCGTTAATGTGTGTGTGTGTGTGTGTGTGTGTGCGCGCGCGCGCACATTTTACACACATACACTCTGCATGCACAAACATAAACCCTTATCTGTCGGGGTTTAATTTTACATTTTTTTAAGGTAAAGTACAGGTTAATTTGTTTTTTTTTTCTTTTATATTTTGTATTAATTATATTTACGTATTTATTTTTTTGGGCTGTAGAACGAATAATTTAAGTTTCCATTATTTCCTATGGGAAAATTAAATTTGGTTTAAGAGTGTTTTGGAATACGAGCCCACTTCCGGAACGCATTAAGCTCGTAATCCGAGGTTCCACTGTATAAAGAAACTGTGAGGCCTTTGTGGCTGCGAGCATGCGGGGGCCCTCTCTATCCCCTGATCAAGGGCACTACTTGTTGTGTGGGACAAGGGATTGTACACCCTACATAGTGCACTAGCTTTCCATTTAACACTATTTGGGATTCAACCCTGGAACAGTAAGGTATAGTTATTATTTATAAAGCGGGAGATTATTAGTTAAAATTACGTTACAAAGTGTAAAGTACAGAGTACTGCACAGCATCGTCACATCTGCAACAGCAGCACTGAATGAGTTCATATAACCAATTTCCCTCTGGGATAAATAGTTTTTTGAGTCTTGAAGCTTGAATGCTAACGCTAGCAAACGCCAACAATCCAGGAGGAGTCATATATTTGTAGGGTGTCTTAGCTAATCACGTGATGATAACACCCAACCCCTACGCGTTAATATCTTTATTACCTTCATCATTTCACACACTTGTGCCTCTTCTGATTCTAAATAAGTTACTGATTCTGATTCTGAATAGTCCATCTGTGCCACAAAGCATCAGGTGATCCTGTAGGCCATCGGGCGATCCTGATCGTCATGGTTGTCACTTTTATACAGACTGTTAGAACATTTTTGTGTGTGTGTGTGTATTTAGGAGGAGATGTGTCAGACTTAGAAAGAACTCGCCAGTACCTGAATGAGGCCTTCCAGTCCGGAGCCATTACCTGCCTGATCTGCATCGCCTCTGTGAAGAGAACACAAGCGGTGAGAGACACACACACACACACACACACACACACACACACACACACACACACACACACACACACTACATGTTGTAGTACATCTTCAGGAGTAATTGTGCCCACATTGTCGCCCTGTTCTTTCTCAGGTGTGGAGCTGTGTTGGATGTTATTGTATCTTCCACATCCCGTGTATTCAGAAGTGGGCTAAAGACTCCATCTTCCTCGTCTCCTCTGTAACAGATGAGGACTTCGGCAAAAAGGATCACCCCTGGCCCTGGTGAGGAACTGAGCAGTCTCTCTCTCACACACACAAACACAGACACACACTGACCAGTCAGAACACAGCTAGATGAGTTTTTGGTACATGGATGATTATTTTCTAAACAATCTGTTTCTCTCTTTCTCTCTCACACACACACACACACCTCCTCTGACCCCTGCCTCTAGTCCTAAGTGTAGACATCAGTACACTCCACAGCAGACTCCCACTCGCTATTACTGTTACTGTGGGAAGGAGGCGGAGCCTGAGCCTGACCCATGGCTCCTCCCACATTCCTGTGGACAGGTGTGTGACAGAGAGTTTAAACCTCCATGTGGACATCGCTGCCTTCTGCTTTGCCATCCAGGTACACACACACCCCCACACACACACACACAGTCATTACAATGTAGGAGACCAAAGTAAAAAAAAAAAAAAATCATCATATTTAAAAAAGCTTGTTTGTGTGTTTGTCAGGTCCGTGCCCTCCGTGTCCGAAGATGGTGAGTGTGTCGTGTGTGTGTGGGAAGGCGGCCCCTGTCCCACGCCGCTGCAGTAATAAAGCCTGGACCTGTGGGAAGATTTGCAGCCGCACCTTACCCTGCAGGATACACACCTGTGCACACACCTGTCACTCAGGTAACACATACACACATGTGACATCTCACACCCCATCCTCTCACACACACACACAGACACACACACACTTCAACACTCTGTCTCCCCCCTCACAGGCGAGTGTGAGCCCTGTCCGAGAGTGAGCGTGCAGAAGTGTGTGTGCGGCAGGAAGAAGGCGGAGCGTCAGTGTGCCAGTCCTGTGTGGCACTGTGACCAGGTGACCTTTAACCCTACACAGCTGACTGTATACCGTCCTGTATCTCATGTTAACGGTGTGAGCTCATGGTGTGTTACCTGTGCAGGTGTGTGGACGCGCGCTGCCGTGTGGGAACCACACCTGTGAGAGAGTGTGTCACAAAGGTGTGTGTGGAGAATGTCCTCGCGCAGAGAACCGGACCTGTCCGTGTGGCAAGAGCAGTGAGTACACACACACACACACACAAACACTAATATATATATATAGTAATGTATTGTTAATATATACACACGTGTGTGTGTCAGAGTGCGCGCGAGTACTTGATTAAAAGTTAAACAAATTTTTTAGAAAGAACCTCGATAGACCTGAAATCTCCTCTGTTACGCTTCCACACACACACACACACACACATATAAAGTAATGTCTTGTTAATATATACACACGTGTGTGTGTGTGTGTGTGTGTGTGTGTCAGAGTGCGCATTGCCGTGTACAGCAGATGTTCCTACCTGTGGTGACACCTGTGATAAGAAACTGGACTGTGGTTTACACACCTGCTCCATGCGCTGCCATAGAGGAGCCTGTGAGACCTGTCGGCAGGTACACACACACACACGCACACACACACACACACACACACACACAAACACCTTTACACTCTGCACGTTTTCATTTCTCTGTTCCAGATTTCACCACTAGGGGCATGTTGTGATGGACTGTGTGTGTGTGTGTGTGTGTGTGTAGGAGGTGGAGAAGCAGTGTCGCTGTGGGCGCTACACCAGACGCATGCCCTGCCATAAGGAGTATCTGTGTGACTCTAAGTGCACCCAGATGCGCAGCTGCAACAAACACCAGTGCAAGCGGAAGGTGATCTCTCTCTCTCTCTCTCTCTCACACACACACACACACACACACACACACACACACCTAATTCCTATAATTCTATAATTCACAAACACTGTCATATTGTTTCTAAAAACACTTTAGCTAAATCTGTGTGTGTGTGTGTGTGTGTGTTGTAGTGTTGCCCAGGTAACTGTCCCCCGTGTGATCTGAGTTGTGGCAGAACACTGGGCTGCCGGAACCACAAGTGCCCCTCTGTTTGTCATCAAGGTATACACACAGACACACACACACACACACACACACACACACACACACACACACACACTAACTTGAGGCTGTGTGATTTCTACACAACTGCACTAATTAATATTCAGCGCTGATGTTTTAGTAAATTGACCTTTAATTAGTTTTTATTCAGGTGTGTGTGTGTGTGTGTGTGAAGCAGATAAGCTCTTCAAGGAGGTCAGTGGGTCGTAGTGTATAGGTCATCTCGCCCTGATTTTAATTACCTGTTTGTCTCTTTGTCAGTCATTGTCTGCCGTGTGTGTGTGTGTGTGTGTGTGTGTGTGTTTTCTTATCAAAATGTCAGCTCACTGCTGCGCTCTTTATATCAGTCAGAGTTCAGTCTGTCTCATTTCGAAATATAAATTCCACAAACTCATTACACACACACACACACACACACACACACACACGAGCGCTTGTGTTTTGTTTATTGCACGTGGCCACGTTGTGATCTGTGAGACTCCTCAGAGTGTGTGTTCAGTTGCTCGGACCACTCTTTAGATCCTGAAGGCTTCAGCTCGTGGTCAGCTCCAGAGTGCTGATGTCTGTGTGTATCGCAGTATGAAATGTCTCGCCTTCTGAACGGATTACACTCGTGTCTGACGGGAGATTCACATCCCTCATGGACACACATTTGAGTTACATTTCAGAATAAAAGTCTGTGTGTGTGTGTGTGTGTGTGTGTGTGTGTGTGTGTTTTCCAGGGAGTTGTTACCCTTGTCCTGAAGTGGTACAGGTGAAGTGTGCATGTGGTTCCACGTCTCTGAGTGTCCCATGTGGACGAGAGAGGAATACCAAACCTCCACGCTGCAGAGAGATCTGCAGGTACACACACACACACACACACACACACACACACACACACACACACGTCTCGAGTGTGAGGTACGTGATGTTTGTGTTGACTGTGTGTGTGTGTGTGTGTGTGTAGGATTCCTCCATCATGTCATCACCCCTCCCGTGAGCAGCACAGGTGTCACTTTGGGGCGTGTCCCGTGTGTAAGCAGGTGTGTCAGCTGTCTTTACCTGGATGTTCACACCTGTGCCAGGCGCTGTGCCATGACCAGGTGTTGCTCAAAGCCAACAATCGGGTAAGAGCACCCTCACACCTCACTGTGTGCGAGTGTGTACAAGTGTGTGCTCGAGTGAACGTGAGTGCGTGCGAGTGAACGTGAGTGCGTGCGAGTGAACGTGAGTGCGTGCGAGTGAACGTGAGTGCGTGCAAGTGAACGTGAGTGCGTGCGAGTGAACGTGAGTGCGTGCGAGCGTGAGTGTTTGTTGGAGAGTGGAAAACATTTATAACCAGATGGTTGTGATAAAAGTTGTTCAGTGTGATGCAACTGCAGAAAGTTTCTCACTGTGCCTCCACTGTGTGTGTGTGTGTGTGTGTGTGTGTGTGTGTGTGTGTGTGTGTGTGTGTGTGTTTGTTGTGCAGGTTCAGTTAGCAGGTCCGTGGGAACAGCAGGCTGCTCCAGCTTTTGAGTTCAAGGCATTACCCTGCCCTCCCTGCCAAGTGCCCATACCCACGTATGTGTACACACACTCTCTCACACACACAAACACTCGTAGATGAGATGGTGTGTGTCTGTTCTCTTTCAAATATTGTTGTGATTTTGTTTGTAACAATGACATGTACACTAAACACTCACATTACACCATAACCTGTAACTCATGTGTGTATGTGTGTGTGTGTGTGTGTGTGTGTGTGTGTGTGTGTGTGTGTGTGTGTGTGTGTGTGTGTGCGCGCGGGTTCCATTTTAGCACTAGGTGTTGGCTGATGAATTGCAGGACTGTGCATCACACACACCTCATACTGGGAGTGATGGCAAGAAGGAGAGAGAAATAATCTGAGGGAGTGAAAGAAGGAGGGAGTGAGGGAGAGAGAGTGCGGGAGAGGATAAGGGGGAGGGAGGGGGAGAGAGAGTCAGGAAGGGGGAGAGAGGGAGAGGAGAAGGAGAGAGTGACGGAGGGGAAAAGAGGGAAAGGAGAGTGAGGGAGGGAGAGGAGAAATAGGGAGAGCGAGGGAGGGAGAGGAGAGAGAGGGGGAGGGCGGGAGAGTAAGGGAGAGAGAGTGAGTGAGGGAGCAAGGGAGTTAAAGTCAGGGAGGGAAGGAGCGATGGAATGAGGGGGGAGCGAAGGAGTGAGAGGGAGGGAGGGAGCGATGGAGTGAGAGGGAGGGAGGGAGGGAGAGATGGAGTGAGGGGAGAGGGAGGGAGCGAAGGAGTAAGAGGGAGGGAGGGAGGGAAAGATGGAGTGAGGGGAGAGGGAGGGAGCGATGGAGTGAGGGGTGGAGGGAAGCAGTGAGAGGGGTGGAGGGAAGAAGTAAGAGGGATGGAGGGAGTGAGAGGGAGGGAGCGATGGAGTGGGAGGGAGGGGGAGAGAGGAAGTGGGAGGGATGGAGGGAGTGAGAGGGAGGGAGCGATGGAGTGGGAGGGAAGGAGTGAGCGATGGAGTGGGAGGGAGGGAGGGAGGGAGTGAGAGGGATGGAGGAAGTGAGGGGGAGAGAGGAAGTGAGAGGGATGGAGGGAGTGAGAGGGAGGGAGGGAGAGGGAGGGAGGAAGCGATGGAGTGAGAGGCAGGGAGGGAGCGATGGAGTGAGAGGCAGGGAGGGAGAGGGAGGGAGAGGGAGGGAGGGAGTGAGTGAGAGAGGGAGGGAGCGATGGAGTGAGGGATGAAAGATGGAGTGAGAGGGAGTGAGTGAGTGAGCGAGCGATGGAGTGAGAGAGGGAGTGTGTCCATAAGGTCCTTCATGTGTAAATACACACACGTTTGTATGTGTGTGTGTGTGTGTGTGTGTGTGTGGTTACCTCTTGCTGTGAAGTTGAACCAAAACTTAACAGTGATTGTGACATGCTGTATATTTGTCTCTCCACAGGGCCTGTCTCGGGGAGCATGAGGTACACACACACACACACACACACACACACACACACACACACACACATCTGTTGGTTAAAGTATGTGTTTCTCCTTTCCTCTAGTACAGTTTTCTGGATCATACACAGTATTTACTTTAGAGTGTATTCAGGTGTGTGTGAGATATAAAACCTTACTGACCTCCTGCTTACACCTTACAGAACACACACACACACACACACACACACAATGATAACATTTATCAGGAAGAGCTATAGATACTATAATGCTTTTGTTATGTGTGTGTGTGTGTGTGTGATGGGAGTTTATCAGGTGTAGCAGTATGTATCAGGTGTTGGTAAATACCATGTGTATTATAGATATACAAACAATGAACACACACACACACACACACACGGTATGTAGCAGAGTGTTGTGTTAGATAAGGCTAAAGGTCAGCGACAGACTAATCTCGTTGCTCTGCTGAAATGTCACATGCTCTCTGAGTGTGTGTTTGTGTTACTGTTTATGTTTAGCTTCATTATTCAGAGATAACGAGACGGTACACGACCTCATCACTTAACGTGTTGACGAGCCTTTGTGAAGCATCCCATGATCACATGAGCATGTGACCACACAATCACATGGCTATGTAGGAGCGCGGAGACTGCTTTACAGCAGTCACATCAATGTGTGTGCGCATGTTCTCCCTGTGTATGCATGCTGGGTTTCCTCAGGGTGCTCCGGTTTCCTCCCACCAGGTACCAGTCCAGAGACGTGCAGGTTCAGCTAATCCGTGTTTTCAAATTGGGGGTGAGTGTGTGAGAGAGAGTGGCTTAAGGAGCAAGACACACCATTCTCACACATGGAGTGAACACCACAGAGTGCAGACCTGTTTGGGGAGAGTGTCGTGCTGGAGAGGACTTTACACAACGCTCCGACTCTCACACCACCAGTACACGAACCCAGAGAGAGATTAATGCCAGTCTGAAAGGAAGTAAACAGTGTTGTTGCATGAGCTTATCGAAACAACACCACGGCCGTAATCAAAGGGCAGACCGATTTTTTGTTTTGTTTTGTTTTTTCCCGTTTTGTTTTGTTTTGGGTTTTTTTGGCTGGTCAGTGTACGACATATAAACTTATTCATCAAACCCGCACACATTTTATTTCTCTGATGTGAAGTTTAAACATGTAATTCTTATGTAATGCTTTTTTTTCACGCTGTAGGAGGAGTTAATCAGGTTTAATAAGGCGTCAGTGTGTTCGTTTTAAGCCTTTGATATATGAACACACACAGTCTCCATTAGAAGATGCTGGAAATCACCTTAAATCTTTCATCTGAATTCACTGAGTTATTGGAATCACACAGAGATGGGTACTGCTCGCCTGGATCAGAACACACACACACACACACACACACACACACACACACACACTGACCCGATGTCCTGCGCCAAACACCACGAACACGCCAATATGTGTACACTTACTCATTAGGCATAAGAGTGTTGCTATGGTAACGAATATGGCATGTGCGCTCCATAGAAATGCCTTTCTGTAGAAACATGGTGCGTGGTGTCGGAGCAGCGTTACACAACTACAGACTGTGTGTGTGTGTGTGTGTGTGTGTGTGTGTGTGTAGGGGTTTTCGGGTGGATCTGTTTGAGTTAGTGTCTTTTAATTAGTACAAACATCCACAGTCAGCATTTCTGTTCCGACTGCTGAGCCGGAGTTCCACGCTGCTGGACCTGCATAAACACAATCTAACGTGTGTGTGTGTGTGTGTGTGTGTGTGTGTCTGAGTGTTGTGGCCGTGTTTACTCCGAAGTCGCCGCTCATCTGCTTCGATGCCTGTTTTTGGTACCGTAGGTGAGTCCGGTTCTGTGTCATGTGCGTGGGCCATTCTCCTGCAGACGTGAGTGTGGACTTACACTGACCTGCGGGAACCATAGCTGCAGGCTGGAGTGCCACGCTGTGACCTTTGACCCAAAGAGGGAGAAAGGCCAGGTGCGTCACTCACTCACGTCTCTCACTCCTGTCTCCGTCTCTCTGTAGGCTGTTTGTGACCTGTGTGTGTGTGTGTGTGTGTTTGTGCCTCCAAACAGGCTGGTAAGGAGTGTGAACACTGTGAAGAGGGGTGCTCTAAGCCCCGCCCACCCGGATGCCCCCACCCATGTGCCCTCCCCTGTCATCGTGGCGACTGCCCCCCCTGCACTCAGATGATCAAACAGCGATGTCACTGCAAGATGTCCAACCTGTACATCGAGTGCCTGTGAGAGACACACACACACACACAGACACACACACAATTGAGTAAATTGAACCAGTTCATATTTCTCACATATACGTTACTGCACAGGTATTTAGTGTGTGTGTGTGTGTGTGTGTGTGTGTTTAGGAAGCTGACCTCTGCTGATGATGAAGGTAGAAAGCTTCTCACCTCCTGCAAAAACCAGTGCCCTAAACAGGTGTGTGTGTGTGTGTGTGTGTGTGTGTGTGTGTGTGTGTGTGTGTGTATGTGTGTGTGTGTGGATGTGTGTGATATCTCTGTAAATGTCCTGTAGTGACCTCACACCTTGTATCAGCGTCTGAAATTCCTGCTTCCCTCGTCCCTGTGTCCGTCACACCTTCTTAGATGATGTGTGTGTGTGTGTGTGTGTGTGTGTGTGTCTGTGAACAGTATAAACAGTGTAGTTGACTTTGAGCTAAAAAAGTTTAACACAAATCAAAGAACTCTGGAACATTCCGGAGCTGTAAAACCCAGTGTTCCTAAACATTCTACTGTCTTTCATCTTTACACACACACACACACACACACACACGATTCTCTCTTTTTCTCTCTCTCCGGGTCCTAAACCCCCGTGGTTCCCCCCAGACGGATCTGCACCTGACAGTTTCCTGATGTGTGTAGTTTACTAACGTGACTTATTGCTTTAATTAGATGTTTATTTGTTTGTTCAGGTTATAATAAACATTGTGGTGTTTTAATATTTAACTCTGATACACAGCGTGACCCCGCCCTTAGGACATGTTCAGATGCTAGTCATCGCTAAGCTAAACTGACGCGGTGCCTGTGGTTCTGTGTAATGAACATGGATCACTCTGACGGAGATCTGCATGTTTTATTGAGCTGTGTGTGTATGTGTGTGTATGTGTGTGTGTGTGTGTGTGTGTTCAACAGTATCACGTATGATCATTAATGTTCACACAGTCATGAATCCTGTTTAGAGTGTACGTGTCAGGTCACTGCTGAAGGTCAACAGTGTTCTGTCTTACACATCACATCTCCTGACGGCATTATCGTGCAATAAATAATGTGTGTGTGTGTGTGTAGCTGAAGTGTGGACACCGCTGTAAAGAGCTCTGTCATGCGGGCGAGTGTGAGGAGAACTGCAACCAGAAAGTCAAAGTCAAGTGTCCATGCAAGAGGATTAAAAAGGTACACACACACACACACACACACACACACACGCTTCAGAATTGCAATTTGAAGTTAGCTGGTGTTGCTGAGTCATTAGGGCGGGGCAGTACGACGTTATCCGCCCCATACAATGATGTCACGACACCTCAGTGCTGATTCAGTTAGTAATGTGATTCTGTAAGTATCACCATTTCACACTTTATCACAATTGAATATTACATTTGTTTCGCACAATTTTAGGAGCTTGAACCAAAAAAAAAAAAGTGAGTCATAATTTTAAAATGTATTCCTTATCTTCGTTCAACAGCTTCACCATTGAATTAAACACGAGGAATTAAATTCTGTGTATCTTGTTCCTTATAACTTTAGCTTTATCACTTAAAAACCAACTGCAGCATTTAAACACTACAAACTAACTTCAAATACAAGAGAGTAACTTTTAACTCCAAATTAAATTAAACACAAAGCTACATTGTTACTAAGCAGTGCGTATTTCTGTCATCCACCATCATTATTATTTGTAAACAAACTTGGTAAATAGTTCAGTCCTTACACACAGGATGAAGGTGTGGGAAGAGTTTAGAGCGCCACATGTAATGTTACGGTTTATCACAATTCACCGCGGGTTTTTGCAGTTTTGGCGTAGTGATTAAGGTTCTAATTGTTCAACACGAAAAATAACGTTGTATTGTGATTTGTTAACATCTATGCATGTTTGTAATGCGCAGCCTGTTTATATCTGCAGACATTTGTAACTTAAATGTTTGTAAGTCGTACTACTTGTAGTATTAAATAGTAGTAAATACTACCTGTAGTATTATTATAATAATTATTAGTATGGATTGTAAACACATTAGCATCGTTCTCCCGCTAGCATGCTGTGCGTTTATCTCTTACATTCCGTTCTGCGCGGTGCACACAGGAGTGTGTTGTTTTTACTCCAGTGGAGATCGAGGTTCTGGTCTGTCCATCTGTGTAATGAGGTTAATTATGTTTACCTGCCCGTCACGTGTGCAGATGTGATCCTCCTGAGCCGCTGCTAGGCTTCACATTCCACATTTTCTTGTGGTTACATGCATACACACACACACACACACACACACATACACACACACTGTGTCATTATTCTCAGTACATACTCGGCTGTAAATCTGACTCATCTCCCCTTGCGTCTGATGGAGCATCGCACTGAGACACACACACACAGTCACATATATTTATTTCGAAAGCCTTAAAAGCGTCACTGCTGAAATGATTTAAAGATGTTCAGCCTACAGCATTTCTAAACAATAGACATTTCGGGGAAAATCTCTTCTTTTTCTTTTCCTCTCTGATCTTTTTCACATGTCAAGTGAGAACACATGCGCAGACCTCGCTCGGACCCTGTGGAGGACGCACTAGGAGAGAGGTGTTCGAGTACCTAACAAACAGCACTGATTAGTCATTATAGATACCTTTAACATTGTGTTTGTGTGTGTGTGTGTGTGTGTGTGTGTGTGTGTGTGTGTGTGTGTGTGTGTGTAGGAGTTTCTGTGTTCTCATGCCAGAAAAGAGGAGAATCTGGTGGTGTGTGACAACATCTGTAAGGACCTACAGAGGAAATATGCTGAGGTAACACACACACACACACACACTGTGTATGTGTATGTATATATATATATATATATATATATATATATATATATATGCAGTATTATTGAGTCACAACATAAAGTGTAAAGTCACACTGAGTTTAATGTGACGCACCGTGAGAAGGAAGTGACATGAGGGACGGAGTGCTGCGCTCTGATTGGTCAGAAACTGTTGATTAATTCTCACTCTGTATGGTTTCCATAGTAACAGCTCATTCAGATGGACGTGTACAGCGCACACTCTACTGATCAAAAACAATAAGGCCATTAAAAATCATGATGAGAAGTGTGTGTGTGTGTGAAAGAGAGATAGAGACATGAGTGTAAGGAGTCTCCAGTGTGAGCGCTGTGTAACAGTCAAAGGTAAAGTTGTAGCTGTAATATCTCACACACACCGTCAGGACAGACAGGTTTGACCACTAATCTGTAGTTCCTCACACAGAGAGAGAGGGAGAGAGAGAGAGAGACAGGAAACGAGAGACGGGGAGCAGGAGTGGGACAGGGGGAGCAAGAGAGACAGTGGGTGAGAGAGACGGGTAAAGAGGAGCGAGTGTTTATGGCTGCTATAACGTCTGTGACATCAGAAACTTCACATAAAGGGTATAAAAAACCTGGTAAAAAGTATTAAGGGATGTTTATGCACATAACATTTCACTTATTGTGTCAACTCATGTGTAAACCTTTAAAGTCTTTAGTGTGTGTGTGTGTGTGTGTGTGTGTGTGTTTAAGGATAATTAGTTGCCATGGTAATGGGGTATAAAATGCAGTATTGTGTTTAGTGTTATGTGCTGCCCCTGGGGGAGCTAAAAATATAGGGCCATTAGTGCAACACACACACACACACACACACACACACACACACAAAAGGCAGTACACCCTTAGTAAATCACAGTAGAGCTAATGCCGAATACCAGAGTTTAACACACACACAAACCATCTAAGACACTAATCACTTTCCTAGGAAAACCATAGACATTAATGTGTGTGTGTGTGTGTGTGTGTGTGTCAGGCCAGAGAAGCGGAGGAGAGAGCACTCAAAGAGGAAGAGCTAAAAAAGCAGCAGGTAATTTTTTCTCTTGTATAAGAATGAGTCTAATCCTATTGTCACTGCACTGTGTACTCATCTGTGTGTGTGTGTCTGTGCGTGTGTGTGTATGTGTCTATCTGTGTGTGTCTCTGGCTTAGGCTGAGCTGGAGGCCTTTGAGAAACGGCAGAAGGGAAAGAGGAAGAAGAACAGGCGTAACACAGAGGTGGAGACGGAGGAAGGGGCGTGGCTGAAATACAGGAAGTACATCTTGGTACCTGTCTGTGGCGTCCTATTGGCTGTTGGAGCGTTTTATCTGCTGCTGGCCGCTTAGAGCTCTGAACCAGTGTCCATCACTGAGATGTTCAGGTGTCTACATAGAACGTGCTAGAACATGGGAAAGTTCAATAGATAGAATTATGATGTATGATGTATAGGAGCTGAGGCGTGGCGTGTGATGGTTAGTTGACTGGGTGAGTGCGATGGGAGTGATGGGAGTGATGATGGGAAGCTGCAGAACCACGGCTCCTGGTGGAGTGTGTGAAGACCATGCATGCACACACAGCCTTTTAACATCACACATCATCATCAGGAACCAAGCCCATCTCATCAACAACGTGTGTGTGTGTGTGTGTGTGTGTGTGTGTGTGTGTGTGTGTGTGTGTGTGGCATTCTCATCACTTTTAATTTGAAGACTTCTAAGCCAGATATCTTTGTTATTTACATTATGTTTATCTCTACAATTCTAAATTCTCAGTTAGTGTTATGAATAAAGAAACGTTGAATCAGCAGTTTTTGGTTTCTCTCTTAAAGATTAAAACTAAGACGTTGACATTTAAATTCCTGGAAGACTTTATGCTGAGAGTGTTTGAACGCATCATGAATAAAGTTTTGATGTGAATGATGTGAAATTTGCCTTCTTGCTGTGTTTCTGTTCAGAGACCACACACACACTCGCACTCACACTTGCTGACTCACTGAGGTTCTTTCACAATGTAGTGAACAGGAGTCGGTCCGGTACTAAACCACTGTGTGACACACTGACGTTCCTGCTGAACTCTGCAAAAGAAGCTGTGAAGAACAAAGACGGGACAGCTTGGTGGGTTGCAGCCTTTCAGATCAATATGAAAGCAGGGGACGTGTCCTGCTGCAAATCCACTTCTACATGGTCTTTATTTACAAGAGTGAGATCTCTAACACTGCGTTAACGCGTGTCTGATATATGCTGAAGATCCCTCAAACCTGAGATTAAACCTCACCTCTACTTTGCGATCCAGCACTTACCTGCTTCTGATATAAAAACACAGACAGATTTTTATCTGTACATTAGCAGGTTTTACTGTTTGTGTTTCTCCTGAGATTATTCAGATTTCTCACACAATCTCAGTTTTGTCTGTGGCATCGTCAGTGTTTTTAGCCTTGGTCATGAACCCCTCAGTACACTGAATCAGGAGCTGGAGGGAGCTGAACCCTCACCTGTGTGGAGGAAATGAGGTCATGAATGGAGATCACTTGGTGAAGGCACATGGTAAACAATCAACAGTAGAAGCCAGAGCTGTGTTTAATAGTGAGGGGAAGAGCATTTACACACACACACACACACACAGAGTCATGTGACCTGATGAGTCCAGACTGAGCCTATTCCAGAGTGATGGGCGTGTCAGGGTGAGAAGGGAAGGACATGAAGCGATGCTCCCATCATGCATAGTGTCCACTGTACAAGCCTCTGGAGACAGTGTTATGATCTGGGGTTGATCAGTTACTCAGGTCTAGACTCAGTAACGTTATGGGGCAATAAAATGAAGTCAGCTGACCACCTGAATGTACTGAATCACCAGAGGATCACATCTATGGAGGGTTTAGATCCCTCAGACATTCCAGAGCACGAGGAATCATTTACACACATAAAACTGGACACCACAGTGTGTGTGTGTGTGTGTGTGTGTGATCAGAACTAAAGCGGACTGAGTGAAACGTTAGAGTGTGAGATACAGTGTGCTCTATCTGGTTGTGGGCGGGGCCGCAGCGCAGTGAGGGGGCGGAGTTACCAGGGCTGTTATGAGCGCGAGGCAGGCGTGCGTCCCCGGCTTTAATTAAGAGGAACGTGCGCGTGAGAGACAGACAGACAGACAGTTCCTGTTATTCCGCTACACCTGTCTCACCTCCTCACCTGTCCGCGCGCTACCCCGAGTCTCCTGTCCTGCCTGCGCGCGTGCATGTGCTCCACCGAGAAACTGCGCGCGCTCAGCCTGGAGGAGCCGCACGAGCACCCGGAGGTAAGGAGCACGCGCACACACACACACACACACACACACACTCTCTCGGGGTGCTGTAAGGGTTTATATATCAGTGATGTTTACAAACAGGAGTTTATTTCTGTATCAGTTAATATTCTAATGAATAACGAGGGTTACTCGGAGCGCGCGCGCTAACTTCAGCTCTGTGTGTGTGTGTGTGTGTGTGAGAGAGAGAATGTGTGTGTGAGAGAGAGAAAGTGTGTGTGTGAGAGAGAGAGTGTGTGTATGTGTGTGTGTGTGAGAGAGAGTGTGTGTATGTGTGTGTGTGAGAGAGAGAGTGTGTGTGTGTATGTGTGTGTGTGAGAGAGAGTCTGCATTCCCGCTCTCATTATTTATAAAAGTTATTTAAATAAATCCTATTGCGCGCGCGCACACACACATACACACACACACTTTTAAAATGAACTCAAATGATCAGGCAGGTTTAGTCCCCTCAGTACTGTTCCCCAAACTAAAGCTGTTCCCCTTACACCTCACCCTGAAATAGTCATTATTATTATTATTATTATTATTATTATTATTATTATGTAGATGATGTTTATTGTACAGTACACACATCCTCCAACACAAGCACTGCTTTCTGTTTCAACACACACACACACACAAACACACACATACATAAATGACTTATATATACATTTTAAGTAATATTAATAACCTAATAAATAACAAACACATAAAAACAGTGACTAAAATTATAATTTTTATACGACTTTTGGTCAATTAGCTTTTCTTGCAGTTCTCATATTTTTTCATTTAAAATAGCTAATAACATTATATAATTATAATATTGTATAATATAGATTGTATTGTGTAATAACACTAGTGAGACACTGGGATAAGTGTATTAGTGTATCAGGGGATTATATAGAGAAATAAAGCGAGTTTTTACTCTCAGAAATGTGTTGTGTTATTCTGTACAATCAAACGTCCTGCTTTGACTCGAACGGCCTCATAAAGAAAAAAATAACTACAGTTGGAGTTCTTGTTGTGGCCCTGATCTGTTACTCTGATTAGGCGACAGGTGTGTAACCTACAGTGCTGAAAATACTGGTACGTGTTAAAGCTCAGATTTTGGGAATTTGTAAGAAAATTAAACAGATTTTTTTTTATTATTATTAAATAATAATATGCATCAAAATATAATAATGTATAAAATATATCATTTTATTAATTTTTATTTTAAAAAAAATTGATAATTAGTAATGTAACTCGTATTAAGCAATTTATCTGAAGCTTGTCGTCATAAGATCAGAATTTCAAGTCATTTTCAGGTGTGTAAATGAAGGTGTAACTATAAAAACCTTTAAATGAAGAAGTTGGAGGAAGATCTAAGAAGAAGACATGTAGCACTGTCCTCTCGTCTGTGGCGGGTCACTGGTGCCTGAGTCTGAGGCTCAGTCTGTTGATTCTGTGAGAGCGCTCGTGTTGTTACGGAGCTGTGTTTCCTCAGCAGCCACTCACTGACCTCTTACTGCTCTTTGTCCTCTTCCGCAGTTCAGTTTTACGATCTGACTAAGTTTTACTGCAGCTGATTTTTTTGTGACATAGCGACCTGACCGTAACGTAGCAACAGTCACTCGAACGCTTATTAATGAGATTTCAGTTCTGCACTGTTTCACTGTTTAACCTCCTGCTTTAAAAGCTTCAGATCCCGTGCAGTTAGAGGTGAGAGGCGTCCGCATTGGACTTAGTGACCAGAGAGTAAAGTCAGAGCCCGTCCGATTCCCATATGATCATGTCGCTGCACAATTGTCCTGCTAAAGTAATGAATTTATAGCTAAAATTATGTTTAAAATACCTGAGGTGAAGCATGACGACACATACCCACACACACACATACACACACACAGCATAAAGAATGTGCTTTCTTACGTGACATCAGGAGAGGGAAAAACTCTCATGAGGAAATTCCCAGGAGTTCAGTAGATTCTCAGTGTTTTTGGAAATATAACCCACCTGGGCACAAATGTATACAGGCAAGGAAAAGAGAAAAATATTCGTCTTTGCTAAAAATAATTAATTATTGCCTGCAGTTATTCTGACTTTACCATCACAATGTCCTCTGTCTTTGCTGTAAAACACTCGACCCTCACTATATTGTTACTCTATGCTCACTGAATAATTTTATCCTCATTGTATATAAGTGTCACTCTATTAGCTGTATTGTTCCTCTGTCCTTATTGTAGCTTAACTCTATCCTCACTGTAGCGTTACTCACTGTAGTGTTACTCTATACTCACTGTAGTGTTACTCTATCCCCACTGTAGCGTTACTCTATCTTCACTGTAGCGTTACTCTATCCTCACTGTAGCGTTACTCTATCCCCACTGTAGCGTTACTCTATCCTCACTGTAGCGTTACTCTATCCTCACTGTAGCGTTACTCTATCCCCACTGTAGCGTTACTCTATCCTCACTGTAGCGTTACTCTATCCTCACTGTAGTGTTACTCTATCCCCACTGTAGCGTTACTCTATCCTCACTGTAGCGTTACTCTATCCTCACTGTAGTGTTAGTCTATCCCCACTGTAGCGTTACTCTATCCCCACTGTAGCGTTACTCTATCCTCACTGTAGCGTTACTCTATCCTCACTGTAGTGTTACTCTATCCCCACTGTAGCGTTACTCTATCCTCACTGTAGCGTTACTCTATCCCCACTGTAGCGTTACTCTATCCTCACTGTAGCGTTACTCTATCCCCACTGTAGCGTTACTCTATCCCGACTGTAGTGTTACTCTATCCTCACTGTAGCGTTACTCTATTCTCACTGTAGCGTTACTCTATCCTCACTGTAGCGTTACTCTATCCTCACTGTAGTGTTACTCTATCGCCACTGTAGCGTTACTCTATCCACACTGTAGCGTTACTCTATCCTCACTGTAGCGTTACTCTATCCTCACTGTAGCGTTACTCTATCCTCACTCTAGTGTTACTCTATCGCCACTGTAGCGTTACTCTATCCTCACTGTAGCGTTACTCTATCCTCACTGTAGCGTTACTCTATCCTCACTGTAGTGTTACTCTATCGCCACTGTAGCGTTACTCTATCCTCACTGTAGCGTTACTCTATCCTCACTGTAGCGTTACTCTATCCTCACTGTAGCGTTACTCTATCCCCACTGTAGCGTTACTCTATCCTCACTGTAGCGTTACTCTATCCTCACTGTAGTGTAACTCTATCCCCACTGTAGTGTTACTCTATCCTCACTGTAGCGTTACTCTATCCTCACTGTAGTGTTACTCTATCCTTACTGTAGCGTAACTCTATCCTCACTGTAGTGTTACTCTATCCTTACTGTAGCGTTACTCTATCCTCACTGTAGTGTTACTCTATCGCCACTGTAGTGTTACTCTATCCTCACTGTAGCGTTACTCTATCGCCACTGTAGTGTTACTCTATCCACACTGTAGCGTTACTCTATCCTCACTGTAGCGTTACTCTAGCCTCACTGTAGCGTTACTCTATCCTCACTGTAGTGTTACTCTATCCTTACTGTAGCGTAACTCTATCCTCACTGTAGTGTTACTCTATCCTTACTGTAGCGTTACTCTATCCTCACTGTAGCGTTACTCACTGTAGTGTTACTCTATCCTCACTGTAGCGTTACTCTATCCTCACTGTAGCGTTACTCTATCCTCACTGTAGCGTTACTCTATCCTCACTGTAGCGTTACTCACTGTAGTGTTACTCTATCCCCACTGTAGCGTTACTCTATCCTCACTGTAGCGTTACTCTATCCTCACTGTAGTGTTACTCTATCCCCACTGTAGCGTTACTCTATCCCCACTGTAGCGTTACTCTATCCTCACTGTAGCGTTACTCTATCCTCACTGTAGCGTTACTCTATCCTCACTGTAGCGTTACTCTATCCTCACTGTAGCGTTACTCTATCCTCACTGTAGTGTTACTCTATCCCCACTGTAGCGTTACTCTATCCCCACTGTAGCGTTACTCTATCCACACTGTAGCGTTACTCTATCCTCACTGTAGCGTTACTCTATCCTCACTGTAGCGTTACTCTATCCTCACTGTAGTGTTACTCTATCGCCACTGTAGTGTTACTCTATCCTCACTGTAGCGTTACTCTATCCTCACTGTAGCCTTACTCTATCCCCACTGTAGCCTTACTCTATTCCCACTGTAGCGTTACTCTATCCTCACTGTAGCGTTACTCTATCCCCACTGTAGCGTTACTCTATCCTCACTGTAGCGTTACTCTATCCACACTGTAGCGTTACTCTATCCTCACTGTAGCGTTACTCTATCCTCACTGTAGCGTTACTCTATCCTCACTGTAGTGTTACTCTATCGCCACTGTAGTGTTACTCTATCCTCACTGTAGCGTTACTCTATCCTCACTGTAGCCTTACTCTATCCCCACTGTAGCCTTACTCTATCCCCACTGTAGCGTTACTCTATCCTCACTGTAGCGTTACTCTATTCCCACTGTAGCGTTACTCTATCCTCACTGTAGCGTTACTCTATCCTCACTGTAGCGTTACTCACTGTAGTGTTACTCTATCCCCACTGTAGCGTTACTCTATCCTCACTGTAGCGTTACTCTATCCTCACTCTAGTGTTACTCTATCGCCACTGTAGCGTTACTCTATCCTCACTGTAGCTTCACCCTCACTGTGACATTCACTTCTCCCCTAGTCTCTGTCTTCTGGCATGTTGTTCCCTGCACTCCATCTGTTGGCTGTGTCTCAGTGTCTTTGATTCCAGCTTCTGTCTCCTTATCTGACCTCTAACTTTCCACTCCATGTGTGAACAAGGCACTAATTTGCTATTGTTATCTATTTTAATCAGTAATAAACTTGCCGCATATAATGCTATAAAACACTGAAGAGGTAATAGATTGCAGTATTGTCTTTATTCGTGTTGTTGGTTATAACTGAATACCTTTTCCGTGTAAACTGCTGGAGCATGTGCTGTATTTAGTCAGACTCATCTGCAGCCTCACGCAGCTCCTTCTATTTTAATCTAAAAGGATTAATAATGTAAAATATTAATGAGACAATAATTCATAATAATATCAATTACAAATTATTAGTGATAATAATTATTATTAATATAATATATGATCTAATAAGAGTTCGTAAGGAACAAGGTGTGAGAGCCTGCTCAGACTTTTCTCAAGTTTCTGAAAGTTCATCAGGGATATAATTAGAGAGTTGTCAAGGTCAAGGGTCATCATGTGACTACAGTTGACTGACTTCAATAAAAGCTAAATTATTATTAACTGCAAAATGTTTTTATTGATACGTTTGACAGAAGGGAGAGGGTTCTCAGTGATAATGCAGATTTTTTTTTAAAAATCTCATCAGACTTAAAAATGTCCTCACTTACAAGCATTATCCTAAACCGAGGCCACGTCCCAAACCCCACACATCGCAGAGCTGCATCCCACTGCCTGTGGGAGTGTCCTCAGTAGAGTAGTGTGTGGTTTGGGACACAGCCTGTCCTCCTCGCTCCCTGTTGGTGTAACTGAGGAGACTTGCTGCTTCAGCCCCAGTTTTCCTCCACGTCCCTAAAAATAGTCCGAGCTCTGAGCTATGGAAAGTGTGAAGGCGAAACATACCTAGATAAAAATAGGCGGCTAAACTGAAGGGGCCTCTGGGTCTTAGCTACCCCCCAACATGTGCTTACACACAGACACACACACATTCAGACACACATAGAATTGTGTATATATATATATATATATATATATATATATGTGTGTGTGTGTGTGTGTGTGTGTGTGTGTGTGTGTGTGTGTGTGTGTTTATCCAGTGACATTAATTCGGCAGCTGTGAGAACCATTACAGGGTTACCGTAATGTTTTGTCACTTTCTGTAGCTACAGTATAAATATAACTTCTGGTTCTGACCCACTAAATGCTTCTTAATAATATGAAACTTACCAAAGCCACTTCCAAGACCAAGAGTCCCCTCTTTAATGTTTTATTAGAGAGGACAATTTCAGTTGTGTTCTTCAGAAGATTTTATATGTACAGAATCAGGGCTACACACACTGGAACATATAGAATGAGGTAGGAATCTGAGGTAGAACAACAACACACACACACACACACACACACACACCATCCTGAGAGAACAGAGGTTACTGGAGCAGTGTGTTTGGTTGTTGAAAACATTGTTCACCCACATACTGTAACATGACAAAATAATTAATAAATTAATTAAATTAATTAATGTTAAATAAAATCTTCTAGTCAATGTAAAAAATAAGTTATTACTTGTGGTCATTAGATTTGATCAGTTATTACTTTTATTTGTCTGTAGTGTGATTCAGTAGATTATTTAATGATTCAGTGATCTAATTGCATTGCTTATAATTAAAGATAATAAAATAGTAAAATTAGGAAGATTTCTTCAAATCACATAACGCATCACACCAAACCATCCGTCTAGACGTTACTGAATCTCCTGCAGTCCTTAGATCTCTGCCTGAAGTTTAATCTGCACCATCAGTGAATCTAAATGTGGAGTAAAAGTGATGTTATGAACAGTTATGTGTGGGATTTAATAATCTACTGTAAAATAATCTACTAATGCGCTACTGTCTCAATGTAAACAAACACCTGTACCAATAGATATTAATTAGAAAAGATAAAGTGAATATTTTGACTGGGATAAATAATATCAAATAATAATCATCATAATATCACTGATTACATTAAAGATCAGATTATTATTAACTTTAACATTTTATTTCTTTATACAGACTCTGTGTAATAAAGTGGTGTTTATTTGCTCGGTGTGTGTGTGTGTGTGTGTGTGTGTGTGTCGGTACCCGGTATCTTTAGGACCCAGCATGCGCGTGCACTCAGCAACCGGGAGTGTGTGTGTGTGTGTGTGTGTGTGTGAGAGAGAGGACCGAGCGCTCGGTGCGCGAGCAGTCTTCTCGCGGTGTGTGTGTGTGTGTGTGTGAGATTGAGAGAGAGTGAGCGCGCGCGCGTGTGTGTGTGTGTGTGTTAACGTGCGGTCTCTCCGGTACCGGACACACCGGGAGTCTCGTGAGCGGAACACAGGCGGTGTGTGATGTCGGGACTCAGCGCCGGTACCGGACACACACAGTATTAGTGCGGCGGTGACAGGTGTGTGTGTGTGTGTGTGTGTGTACTTCTGCACTAGATACAATGTCATATAATAATAATAATAATAATAATCTGAAAAGTTTATGTTGTTATACCGGCTGTTTATATTTACATTATTATTATTATTATTATTATTATTATGATTATTAATCAGCAGTGGTGTTTAAATGATGTTTATTATGTATTATAATGTCATTGTTACAGTCAGAGTTTCGTGTTCATATTAAGTACTGAAGGTTGTGTTTTTGTGGATCTGATGTTTGTCCATTTGTTTGTTTGTTTGTTTTTATTTATTATTCCAACACTGAGTTTTGTAGTCACTTGTTTTTTCACTTGTTCACTTTTCTTTGTATTTATAAAACGTAAAAAACGTCTGCACCATTTATACTGTCATTAATAACATTTAATACTGATATTTATATGATGTTTATTATTATTATTATTATGATTATATATTATTATTAGTGTTACAGTCAGAGTTTAGTGTTTATATTACTCACTGTTATTACTGACAGATGTCTTTCTGCAGATCTGAGATCTCGCCATTTGTTTATTTGTTTGTTTGTATGTTTGTTTTATTATATCTTCACTGAGTTTTGTAGACACTCTTTTTATTTCCTTTGTGTGTGTGTGTGTGTGTGTGTGTGTGTGTGAGAGGGAGAAAGAGAGAGAGAGAGAGCAGCTCTGTGTGAAAGGAAAATTATGTCCGGAGATGTTTATCAGATTAAATTGCAGGGAAACTTCACATCTCGAGCTGAAACACAGCGTGCTTAACCTTCTGGAGCTATCAGCCACTCCATCCAGCCCCCACCCCCCCCACCAACCCCTCCTGTCCTCTGTCACCCCCAGCCCTCCCGCACCAATCCCCCCCCCCCCCCCCACCCCGTCCTCTGTCACCACCCCCCCCTCCCCCAGCTCTCCTGCTGTGTGCAGCTGGAGTAAATTTAGAGCTGTTTCTTATTAAATAGATGCATTGACCGTGTCACATACTTATCTCCGAACTGTTTTGTGTGTGTGTGTGTGTGTGTGTGTGATGGGAGTGCTGAGCGATCCTGATGCTCCACTCACACACTGACGCTGAGCCCAAAGCTGCTTTGCGCCTCAGTGGAGCAGGTCAGTACGCGGAACTGAACATCACTTTATGGTTCTTCATTGCTCCGCCCCTCCATGAGAACAGACCCACGTTCATCAGCGTGTAACGAGTTTAATGCAGTTTTAGCTGATTTAACTGGAACCCGTTACACTGTGTTCCACCGAGCTTACACTAAACCAGTGTTTTCTGTCTTAAATACAGGACTTGGTGGCGTTGGCGAGTGGTACTGTTGGTGTTAACTATGTTATTGGTTGTGTTAGTTTTTGTGATGTTTTCAGTGGGGATGGTTTTGGTGCGGTTACCTGGGGTACTGTTTCTGTGGGTGTTGATGGTGTTATTGGTGGTGTTGGTGTTGAAGACGTTATATATCCTTTATGAGCTAATGATGTTTATGGTTTTGGTGCTGATGTTGCTATCGATGGCTTCAGTGTTATAGGCGGTGTTGGTATTGACTGTGTAATCTGTGCTATCTCTCTTGGTGGTGTAAATGGTGTTAATGGTTGTGTTGCTGTTGTTATTAGTGGTGGTGATTTGTGTTTGTGTTGATGGTCTTATCTCTCGTATCAGTGTTGACATGTTCACCACATGGTGGTGGCTGCTGGCGGTGCTGAAATTATTATTGGTGTTATTAGGGGTGGTGGTGTTGTTGACTGTGTTACCAGTGGTGTTGGTGTAGATGGTGTTACTGATAGTGGTGGTGGTGTTATAGATGGTCTTACAGGTGGTGGTGTTGGTGTTGATGGTGTTACCAGTGTTGGTGGTGTTGGTGGTGGGGGTGGTGTAGATGATGTTACCGGTGGTGGTGGTGAGGGGAGGTGTAGATGGTGTTACTGGTGGTGGTGGTGGGGGTGATGTCGATGGGGTTACTAGTGGTGGTGGTGGTGGTGGGGGTGGTGGTGAGGGGGTGGTGTTGATGGTGTTACCAGTGGTGGTGGTGGTGGTGGTGGTGTCGATGGTGTAAGCAGTGGTGGTGGTGGTGGTGGTGTCGATGTTTTTACCAGTGGTGGTGGTGGGGGTGGTGGTGGTGTCGATGTTGTTACCAGTGGTGGTGGTGGTAGTGTTGATGGTGTTACCAGTGGTGGTAGTGTTGATGGTGTTACCAGTGGTGGTGGT
>NC_071121.1:28790000-28800000 GCF_024256425.1 Clarias gariepinus | reverse complement strand
GTCTCTGTCTGTCTTCTCTCTCTCCCTCTCTGTCTGTCTCTGTCTGTCTCTCCCTCTCTGTCTGTCTCTTCGTCTCTGTCTGTCTGTCTCTTACTCTCTCTCTCTCTCTCTCTCTCTGTCTCTCTCTCTTTGTTTCTCTCCCTGTCTGTCTGCCTGTCTTTCTCTCTCTCTCTCTCTCTCTCTCTCTCTCTCTGTCTCTTTTAGTAGCTGTAAATCTAATTTATGTTTGCTCCTGTGATTTGCAGGTGATGCACTTTCCTACATTAGCATTCATTCTGCCAAAATGGCAAAGGACATTCGCTCTATCCCTTCTGTGTGTGTGTGTGTGTGTCTGTGTGTGTGACAGAGAGAGAGAGAGAGAGAGAGAAGAGACACTGAAAGACAGGAGACAGAGAGAAACTATGTTTTTGTCCTTAGTCAGAGGATACAGTCGCGACAGTGACTAGAATTCTGATCTGTGTGTGTGTGTGTGTGTTTGTGTGTGTGTGTGTGTGGCAGCTTTGACCTCTAAGGCGTAGAACACAGTGTGTTTTTGCTGTACGTCCCTGTCTGCACAACTGGACAGCATAATGATTAATCAGAACGAAGTGTGTGTGTGTGTGTGTGTGTGTGTGTAAGAGAGAGGGTGTGTGTGTGTGTGTGTGTGTGTGTGTGTGTGTATGAGAGAGACAGAGGTACCGAATGTGTCTGTACAGTTTTGACTTTGTCATCCTACACACACACACACACACACACACACACACACACACACACACACACACTAAAGTTATTGTACTTTTTACCCCAGTTGTAGTTTTTTACTTTTGTACTGAAGCGCCAAGGGCAATGTAGGTAAGGTGTGTGTGTGTGTGTGTGTGTGTGTGTGTGTGTGTGTGTGTGTTTGTTTCAGGTATGTGTTATGACATCACAGAGCCTCAGTGTCACATGTTGGCGTATAACCGGAGCGGCGTGGTGCCGGGGGCGATGGTGGTGAAGACGGGAGAGATGGACATGTTCCTGCGCTTCTTCACCTACCTGAACCGACTCAACTGTTACTCTCACATCATGCTGTTCGGCTGCACCATCGCCCTGCCGCAGTGTGTGACCGACGGGGGAGACACGTGAGTGTGTGTGTGTGTGTGTGTGTGTGTGTGTGTGTGTGTGTGTGTTGGGGTTAATGTGAGGGTAGGGGCTACACCTAGGTGACGCAGACTGTCCCTCTTTGTAAGCAAATATTGTTTTGTGTGTGTGTGCATGTGTGTGTGTGTGTGTGTGTGCATGTGTGTGTGCGTGTGTAGACGTCTGATATTGCCGTGTCAGTCGTTCTGTGAGGCGGCGAAGGAGGGATGTGAATCAGTTCTTCAGATGTTTAACGCCTCCTGGCCGGACTTCCTGCGCTGCTCGCAGTTCCTCAACGTCACCTCGTCAACACCTGGAGCCACGCCCACCTGCTACACCCCGCGTCACGCCAAGGGCCGGGCCGGTGAGTAACACACGCGTGCAACAGAGCAAAATTCCTGTGTGTAAAGTGTGTATACTTTGTAACACTTTAAATGTGTGTGTGTGTGTGTGTGTGTGTGTGTGTGTGTGTGTGTGTTTCTCCAGCTGTGTGTGGCGGCACCGACAGCTTCCTCTGTGCAACAGGAATTTGTGTCTCCCAGAAACTGGTGTGTAATGGGTTTAACGACTGTGACGACTGGAGTGATGAATCTGGCTGTGGTAACACACACACTACACACCAACACTACACACACACACACACACACACTACACACCAACACTACACACACACAAACACTACACACCAACACTACACACACACCAACACGACACACAAACACTACACACCAACCCTACACAAACACTACACACAAACACTACACACACTAGACACACCAACACTACACACCAACACTACACACAAACACTACACACAAACACTACACACACTAGACACACCAACACTACACACCAGCACTACACACCAACACTACACACACACAAACACTACACACAAACACTACACACAAACACTACACACACTAGACACACCAACACTACACACCAACACTACACACAAACACTACACACAAACACTACACACACTAGACACACCAACACTACACACCAACACTACACACAAACACTACACACAAACACTACACACACTAGACACACCAACACTACACACCAGCACTACACACCAACACTACACACACACCAACACTACACACCAACACTACACACAAACACTACACACACTAGACACACCAACACTACACACCAACACTACACACAAACACTACACACAAACACTACACACACTAGACACACCAACACTACACACCAGCACTACACACCAACACTACACACACACAAACACTACACACCAACACTACACACCAACACTACACACAAACACTACACACAAACACTACACACACTAGACACACCAACACTACACACCAACACTACACACAAACACTACACACAAACACTACACACACTAGACACACCAACACTACACACCAACACTACACACCAACACTACACACACACAAACACTACACACAAACACTACACACAAACACCACACACACACACACACACAAACACTACACACAAACACTACACACACACACACACACTACACACAAACACTACACACCAACCCTACACACACACCAACACTACACACAAACACTACACACACACAAACACTACACACAAACACTACACACCAACCCTACACAAACACTACACACACAAACACTACACACAAACACTACACACACAAACACTACACACAAACACTACACACACTAGACAAACACTACACACAAACACTACACACACTAGACACACACACACACACACACTAGACACACACTACACACAAACACTACACACAAACACTACACACAAACACCACACACACACACACACACAAACACTACACACACACAAACACTACAAAAACACTAGGCTTACACACACACAACCACTACACAAACACTACACACACTAGACACACAAAAACTACACACAAACACTAGACACACACACAAACACTACACACACAAGCACACACACACACACAAACACTACACAAACACTATACACACACACACACACACTTAAACACACTGGTTTGTGTTCTTTTGGTCACCAGTATGTTGTGTTTGTGTTAAACATCTTAAACAACCTTACAGCAGTGACATCGGTGGAGGGGAGGGATTAGCAGAGTTTGTCTGTGTGTGTGTGTGTGTGTGTGTGTGTGTGTGTGTATGTGTGTTTGCATGATACTTTGAAGAAACAATTGCCCATCATGCCATGTTTTAACTGTTGCCCTGAGAGACCACATGCTAATGAATTCATTCGCACAAATGAGTCAACACACACACACACACACACGCACACACACACACACACGCACGCACACACACGCACAGTTCTTTTTTTGCCTTCTGTTTGCTTTTGTTCTCGCTCTTGTGTTTGATTGACATTTGAACAATTCCTCTTTATCTGCTCGAGCGTCACATCAGCAGGGTTCTGAAATTCAGAAAGTAGAGAATGAAAGAATTGCAGAATAGCCTTATGTGCTGAAACACACACACACACACTCACACACACACTCACACACTCACACACACACACTTATATATTGTTTAATATATATGTGTTTACTATTTACAGGTTTAGGTGTAACCTTTGTTTTGTTTTGTTTTGATTTAAGGGCTTTAAATGTAAATCACTGTAACAGTAAACGCGCGGTGCTGAAGCGGCGCAGTGAGGGCGTGGCCGTGTTTATGACATCATATAGTTTATAACCTCTACAGTGTTCATTATAGGGTCACCTTTCAATCCTGAAGATTCACATCGTTTTTAAGAACACTGGAAAGTCTTTATTTTTAGAACATTTTATCTTACACTAATCACACACACACACACAGACACACACACACTAATCACACACACACACAGACCACGTGTGTCTCTCTCAGTGTGTGCAGATAGAGAGTTCAGCTGTGGTACGGGCCGCTGTGTGAACACGTCCCTGCTGTGTGACGGGTACGACGACTGTGGGGACCTCAGTGACGAGCACAACTGCAGTGAGCGCACACACACACACACACACACACACAAAGACACACACACAAAGACACACACTGGGATACTTTTGCAAGTGTTTGTCCTATTTTTTTTCTTATATTTTATAAAAATAAAATAAAGCTGGGTCAACGCAGGCTACTGCTAATGGTTTTGTCTTGATGTCTGCCCTTTAACCTTTTGCTGCAGGGTGTGACACGGTGAAGGAGCACCGGTGTGGAGATGGACGCTGCATTCCGCTCGAGTGGCTTTGTGACGGAGACCACGACTGCCTGGACAAGAGCGACGAACTCAACTGCTGTACGTCTGAGTGCAACATTAACTCCACCTTCACACTCGGAAAAACCATGATCTTACTGGCAGCCCCTCATCAGTACTTCATATCTGTGTGTGTGTGTGTGTGTGTGTGTGTGTGTGTGTGTGTGTGTAGCCTGTAAAGCTCAGGGCTTGTTGGAGTGTAAAAACGGACAGTGTATCCCCAGTACCTTTCGCTGTGACGGTGACGAAGACTGCAAGGACGGCAGCGATGAAGAAAACTGCACAAAGCAGCTGCGTGAGTCGCTGCTCCTATACACACTCACACACACACACACACTCACACTTACACACACACACAGCTGCTTCCTCTGACCTTAAGCTACACACATTACTTAAATTCTTTTCACTGTTGTAGTAGCTGCTCTGTTTAACATGTAATACATACTACATACCTAAAATGCGCAGATACACACACACACACACACACACACACACACACACACACACACTTTCACACATCAGAAGTTATTATCACATGCCTGACATACTGCCTGAATGCGAATAGCTCAAACCTGTTGGCTATCGCCTCGTCCGATTGGCTCTTTTATTTCAGGATGGGAATTTAATCTCAATCCGAATAATACACATCCCCTGTACATCACACACACACACACACACACACACACACACACACTGAATAATCAGGGGGAGTACAGTCTAGGAACACATCATACAACAGGTCATGTCACAATAATAACATGAATTTTATTTCATCAGTGAATCATAAAGCTTTTAACGTTTAAAAAAAAATCAGGATAAGAACATTAGAGTTCATGTGAAAGTCAACAGCTTTAAACATCTGTACACACCTGCTCATCCACTTCACACCTCCAGGAATCAGGAGACCACGTCCAAAGTCTGCTTTATTGGTGTGACTGTATAATGTTACAAAAGCAAATAAAAATAACGGGTGATATTCACAGATTATCAGCAACTAATATTAAGGAATTAAATACACCTATGAAGATTTTTATTATTAATAATAATAATAATAATAATAATAATATACACCAACATGAGAAGACATTAACAGGTTGTTAATTGATGTTGATCATTTCTGTTGTATGTAACCGCTGGTCCTGGAGGAACGTTGTTACATGTCACTGTGTCCTGAAATGCATCATTTAATGGTTTAAATGACAATAAAGCCGACTTGCCTTGACCTGAGGTGTAGTATAGAAAGATATAGTATTGATTATATACTCAATAACTTCCAAAGCAATACAAAATGGTATAATGTTACAAAACTCATGTTCCCTCATGTTCCTTCAGGGTATGTTTATTGGCGGGTGCGTATTTGCGGGTGTTTGTTTGCGGGTGTGTGTTTTGGGATGTGTTCAGGTGTGTGTGTTTAGGTGTGTGTATGTGTTTAGGGGTGTTTGGGTATTGATTAGATAAGGATCATATTGGAGGTAATTAGTGTTTCTCACATGAAGAAGTGTGGATATAAGCGTAGTTTCAGCCGAGTATGTTCCCTCAGGTTCCCTCAGGTTCCTGCACGTTCCCTCCTGTTCCCTCATGTTTTCCCATGTTCCTCTCATGTTCCCTCATATTCCCTCATGTTCCCTCATGTTCCCTCATGTTCCCTCATGTTCCTCTCATGTTCCCTCATGTTCCCTCATATTCCCTCATGTTTCCTCATGTTCCTTCATGTTCCTTCGTGTTCCTTCATGATTCCTCGTGTTCCTTCATGTTCCCTCATGTTCCCTCATGTGTATGTTTAGGTATGTTTGTGTTCAGGTGTGTGTTTTTGGGTGTGTATAGTGTATATATACAAGTATAGTTACACAACCCTGATCAGAGGCCAATAGAAGGTCAATTACTACTTTAACGAGTGCTGTCTCTGTGCTGTGATGAGGCCTAAACCCTGACTGATACAGTTCGTTTATGCTATTTCTATGTAGATATGAGCATAGCTGCTATGATACTACCTTTTCCAGAATTTTAGAGATAAAGGGGAGGTTTGACATCGGCCTGTAATTGGACAGCTGACAGGGGTTGAGGTTAGCTTTCTTGATTAGTGGTTTAATAACTGCTAATTTAAGGGATTTAGGAAGATACCCACTGCGCATTTTTCTTATCTGGTTTTGCTGAGATGTACAACTGTGTGTTGTCAGCTTAACAATGAAAACTAATACTACGCTTACGGATTATGTTGCCCAGAGGAAGCATGTAAGGGGAAAAAAAGCAGTGGGCCTAAAACTGAACCCTGTGGAACACCAAACTCCACTAGAGAATATGCAGAATAATCACCATTTAAGTCTACATACTGATAACGATGGGTCAGATAGAATCTGAGCTACATTTTCTAATATGTGAAGAAGAATACTATGATCAATGGTGTCAAAAGCTGCACTGAGGTCGAGTAATACAAGCATAGTTACACAACCCTGATCAGAGGCCAATAGAATGTCATTTACTACTTTAACGAGCGCTGTCTCTGTACTGTGATGAGGCCTAAATCCTGACTGATACAGTTCATGTATGCCATTTCTATGTAGATATGAGCATAGCTGCTCCGCTACTATCTTTTCCAGAATGTTAGAGATAAAGGGGAGGTTTGATATTGGCCTGTAACTGGACAGCTGACAGGGGTCGAGGTCAGGGTTTATGTGTACAGTATGTGTTTAGGGGTGTGTGAGTTTAGTGGTGTTTGTGTTTAGGGGTGTCTGTTTAGGGGTGTCTGTTTAGGGGTGTGTGTTTGGGGGTGTGTTGGGGTGTGTGTGTGTTTGGGGGTGTGTGTATTTGGGTGTGGGTGTTTGGGGGTGTTTTTAGGTGTGTGTGTTTGTTTTGGTCTATTTTGGGTCCTTTTTTGGATGTGTGGGTGTGTGTTAAGGTGTGTGTGTGGGAGTGTGTTTAGGATTGTGTGTGGGTTTGTGTTTTAGTGTGTGTTTGGGTGTGTTTAGGTGTGTATTTGTGTGTATAAAATTTTTTGGCTATAAGAACCGAAACCAAAAACACACTGCTTCAGTACAGATTTATTTACATATTATTATATAAATCAAATACATAATTTAAATATGTACCTTTAATATATGAAGTTTTTTTTTGTAAAAAAAAAATTGTCATTAGCTTTTAAAATCTTGAATTTGATTCCTGTTTGCGTGTGTGTGTCCCTCAGCCCATGGCACGTGTCCTCCAGGACAGCCCAGCTGTATTTCCACTGGTGGTGCCTGTGAGCCGTGCAACACCAGCACCAACTTCAGTGAGTCCACATGGAGCCACCAGATTATTTCCTACACACTCCACTCTACTCTCACTGAACATTTTATCTGGAAAAAACTCTAAAAGACACCTTATACATGTACACTAAGGGGTCTTCACACATTCCTGAGCTGTGTGTGAGAACCCCCTTAGTGCTCCTGCACGCCTCAATCTCCTACACATTAGCTACCAAATGTTACAATATAGTGTCGCTTATAATGTTAGCTAAATGTAACAATAATGTTACTTTAATATCATACACAACGTATACATTCCACTCCATTACAGACTGCTAACACTTCACACTTTACTAAACTGTAACGAACTGATACGATTTCTGTTAAACATTGTAACTAGTCGGGACTTATTTTTCCACTTTTCCACTTATTGTTCCGCCCCATTCGACCCTGGAGTTTTCTCTTCCTGTCCTGTCGGCTCACCTGGAACAGACACCTGGTTCCCCCTGTGCTGGGTTTCCTCTCATGAGCATTCTTCTTATTAATATTTCATCTCATCCACAGTATCTGAATAAATAAGCAGGTGCTGAACAGTCTGGGGCCGCGCCTCAAACCGCCTCATCCTCCTGATATAAGTGCACTGCAGTGTTAGAGGAAATGAAGTGCTCGGCCTCCCCGCACTACGTCTGTGTCGAACTGAGCTGCAGACACACAGACGAATTAGCGAGCATGGTGCTGGTTGGGAACCACCCCAGTGTTGCCACCTGATAGTGACACCCAGGTCTTAGACAGTTCAGTAGCAAGTTGTAGGAAATTTGCATTGTTTTGAGCACTGATCCATTACACAGAGACACAAACCACCTGCAAAGTCCAGGAGGACTGCTACCATACACCTTTCAATAGGTTAAACACCCCCATAATGTGCAATATAGAAGTTCCAGACGATTCTCTAAGAGCTCCTATTACCCAAGGCCGTACCTCTGAATCAAATTTGGGAATGTGAGAAAAGCACCTAACTTACCATAGTGTGTAATATTCATGACGTTGAGGGATGAAGTGGGGAAAGAGAAATTTAAAAGAAAATAAAAGGAGACCATTTTTTCTAAAAAAGTGATGTGTGTGTGTGTGTGTGTGTGTGTGTGTGTGTGTGTGTGTGTGTGTGTGTGACAGGTGCCTGTGAGCCCATCACATTAGAGCTGTGTATGAACCTGCCGTACAACACCACACGGTTCCCGAACTACCTGGGCCACCAGTCTCAGAAGGAGAGCTCAGTGAGCTGGGAGTCATCTCTCTTCCCGGCACTCGTTCAGACAAACTGCTACAAATACCTCATGTTCTTCTCCTGCACCGTCCTCGTGCCCAAGTGCGACTCGCACACACACCAGAAAGTGCCACCCTGCAGGTAAGACGTGTGTGTGTGTAGGTTCTTTATACATTGGTCTAGATTTGTGTCTACCCAGTTTCCACCCAGAGTTGGGACCAGACTCAGGATGTGAACCTCCTATAGAATCAGGAACCATCAGAGGATCTCTGGTTGGAGATTTAGTGGTGGAAGTGATGGAGAATGACCTTCCAGACAGATAGCACCATTGCCCTACCATCAATCAAAAATGTACCTTCACAATGTAGCTTCACCTTCACACAACATATAACCCGATAGACTCTTTGTGTCTGTGTAGGTCTCTCTGCAGGAGCTCTAAAGATCGCTGTGAGTCGGTGCTGAGCATCGTGGGATTGCAGTGGCCTGAGGAAATGGACTGCGCTCAGTTTCCTGATGAAGGACAAGAGAACACACCCTGTCTTCTTCCTGACCCAGATGTAGAAGGTTAGTGTGTGTACCGTTTACTGTTGCCTTAGATGTAGCGTGGGTGTAGCGTCTAACTGCTAGTGTGTGTGTGTGTGTGTGTGTGTTTGTAACAGAGTGTTCCCCCAGTCACTTCAAGTGTCACTCTGGGAGGTGTGTCCTCGCCTCCAAACGCTGTGACGGACACACGGACTGCGACGATGACAGTGATGAGGAACACTGTGGTGAGTGAACACACACACACACACACGCTACATCTTGCAGCACACACACACACACACTGAGTGTGAAGCTCTGACTGTGCAGGGTGTAGAGAGCGCGGACTGTTCGAGTGCCCCTCAGACAAATCCTGCATTAAGAACTCGATGATCTGCGACGGCTTCCCGGACTGCAGCCTCCTGGAGGACGAGAAGAACTGCTGTAAGTGACAGAATCTCACACACACACACACACACGCACACACATACACAGTGTGACCTTAGAATGTATTCTGGAGAATTGATGGATGTGTGTGTGTGTGTGTGTTCCAGCGGTGTGTAATGATAATGAGCTGGAGTGTAATAATCACGAGTGTGTGCACCGGACGCTGTGGTGTGACGGGAGGAAGCACTGCTCAGACAGCTCGGAC
>NC_071121.1:28760000-28782500 GCF_024256425.1 Clarias gariepinus | reverse complement strand
TAACTTAATCCCAAAAAAACCTTTCCACTGAATTTCCTTGCTGTCATTAAAGGACCTGCTGAGATCATTTCAGTAATCTTCTTGTTAACTCAGGTGAGAATGTTGAGCACAAGGCTGGAGATCATTATGTCAGGCTGATTGGGTTAGAATGGCAGACTTGACATGTTAAAAGGAGGGTTATGCTTGAAATCGTTGTTCTTCCGTTGTTAACCATGAAGACCTGCAAAGAAACGTGTGCAGCCATCATTGCATTGCATAAAAATGGCTTCACAGGCAAGGATATTGTGGCTACTAAGATTGCACCTAAATCAACAATTAATAGGATCATCAAGAACTTCAAGGAAAGAGGTTCAATTCTTGTTAAGAAGGCTTCAGGGCGTCCAAGAAAGTCCAGCAAGCGCCAGAATCGTCTCCTAAAGAGGATTCAGCTGCGGGATCGGAGTGCCACCAGTGCAGAGCTCGCTCAGGAATGGCAGCAGGCAGGTGTGAGCACATCTGCACGCACAGTGAGGCTAATACTTTTGGAAGATGGCCTGGTGTCAAGAAGGGCAGCAAAGAAGCCAATTCTCTCCAATAAAAAACTGCTGAGGACTGGGGCAAAGTCATATTCTCCGATGATGCCTCTTTCTGATTGTTTGGGGCATCTGGAAAAAGGCTTGTCCGGAAGAAAAGGTGAGCGCTACCATCATCAGGATCTCACAAGTTCTGTGTCATGCCAACAGTAAAGCATCCTGAGACCATTCATGTGTGGGGTTCCTTCTCATCCAAGGGAGTGGGCTCACTCACAATTTTGCTCAAAAACACAGCCATGAGTAAAGAATGGTACCAAAACACCCTCCAACAGCAACTTCTTCCAACAATCCAACAACAGTTTGGTGAAGAACAATGCATTTTACAGCACGATGGAGCACCGTGCCATAAGGCAAAAGTTATAACTAAGTGGCTCGGGGACCAAAACGTTGAAATTTTGGGTCCATGGCCTGGAAACTCCCCAGATCTTAATCCCATTTAGAACTTGTGGTCAATCCTCAAGAGACGGGTGGACAAACAAAAACCCACTAATTCTGACAAACTCCAAGAAGTGATTATGAAAGAATGGGTTGCTGTCAGTCATGATTTGGCTCAGAAGTTAATTGCAGAAGTCCTGAAAAAGAAGGGTCAACACTGCGAATACTGACTCTTTACATAAATGTCCTGTAATTGTCGATAAAAGGCTTTGAAACGTATGAAGTGCTTGTAATTATATTTCAGTACATCACAGAAACAACTGAAACAAAGATCTAAAGGCAGTTTAGCAGCAAACTTTGTGAAAAACTAATATTTGTGTCCTTCTCAAAACTTTTTGCCACGACTGTACATATTTGTGTGATTTCTGAATAATCCACAAGGGGGCAGTAGTTTCTCACCATGTGCTCTTCTAGCAGAGCCTGTTGTCGGTGCTGTGAGCAGGAGAACCCTCCTTTATTAAAGAGACATTAGGGCGAGCGCTGGCCCCGCATCCATCTGTTACTCAGGACTGAAGGGACGTCCAGGGGCTGGTCAGTGTGGGGCTAACAGTCTGTAGCTTGACGCAAAGCAGCTTACTGTTAAATTAACGGGATTACACAGGGCGCTCAAAACAGACGTTCAAACTGAACTTACACCAAAAAGAACTGCTGTGTGAGAAGCTGAGAGCAAATTTGATTCCCAGGACTGTTATAGCTGAGTAATATTCATCAGGGGGAAAAAGAATGTATTAAACTTCACAGATATTATGTAACTTCAGTACAACAGCATGACCTCAAGTGTGAAATTGCTTTTATCAAAAAGAGCAAAAGTGCCTCATCACAGCACAGAGACAGCACTCGTTAAAGTAGTAAATGACCTCCTATTGGCCTCTGATCAGGGTTGTGTAACTATGCTTGTATTACTCGACCTCACTTGCAGCTTTTGATACCATTGATCATGCTATTTTTCTTCACAGATTAGAAAATGTAGTAGGAATCAAGGGTACAGCCCTCTCCTGGCTCAGATCCTATCTGACCCATCGTTATCAGTATGTAGACTTAAATGGTGATTATTCTGAATCTTCTCTAGTGGAGTTTGGCGTTCCGCAGGGTTCAGTTTTAGGTCCACTGCTATTTTCCCTTTACATGCTTTCTCTGCTTGCACTCTACAGTTAGTATACATTCACATTATACATTGTGTGACTGTGACCATACCTAACTGCCATCTCTCCTCTTCTCTTTCCCCCCCTCTTTCTCTTTCCTCTCTCCTCCTGTCTCCACCTTTCACTCTTTCTCTCTCTCTCTGTCGAGCTACACATGTCGTTCCTGAGCTGCCAGTGATCCAGACTCCCTCTGCCCTCCGGACCTGTCTGACCCATCCTGGTGCCCCGCTTCTGGCTGAAGATATCGTCACATGGATGCCCCGTGTGTCTCTATGGGATGCGTCTGGTGTCTGGGGATGATTCTCTCTACCTAGAAGACGGTTCTGGCCTCGACTGGTGTTGGCAACTTTTTCTCTGGGGACTTGACAGTTCGATAGTTCAGGACTGGAACTTCCTACAAGTCTACCTGGGTCTTCAATAACTACCTGGACTCTATTATATCAGCTATTATAGCTAAACTGCCTCCCACCCTACACACTGTATGAGTGCAGATCAATCCCTGCTATCTGTTATCACCCAGATGAGGATGGGTTCCCTGTTAAGTCTGGTTCCTCTCAAGGTTTCTTCCTATTACCATCTCATGGAGTTTTTCCTTGCCACTGTCGCCCTCGGCTTGCTCACCAGGGACAAACTGACCATTTTGATTCATACGCATTCACATTTCATACAAATTTAAATAAATGTTTTGATTGTGTAAAGCTGCTTTGCAGCAATGAAAATAGCTAAAAGCGCTATACAAATAAAATTGAATTGAATTGAATTGAATTGAATTGAAATGCTGCACTGAGGTCGAGTAATACAAGTATAGTTACACAACCCTGATCAGAGGCCAATAGAATGTCATTTACTACTTTAACGAGTGCTGTCTCTGTGCTGTGATGAGGCCTAAATCCTGACTGATACAGTTCATGTATGCCATTTCTATGTAGATATGAGCATAGCTGCTCCGCTACTATCTTTTCCAGAATCTTAGAGATAAAGGGGAGGTTTGATATTGGCCTGTAACTGGACAGCTGACAGGGGTCGAGGTCAGGTTTCTTAATTATTGGTTTAATAACTGCTAATTTAAAAGATTTTGGAACATAACCAATGCTGAGTGAAGAATTAATTATTCTCAACAGGGGTTCTGTTATTGCTGGTACTATCTGTTTAAGAAAATGTGTCGGTACAGGATCTAATATACAGGTTGATGAATTTGCAGAAGAGATGAGTGAAATTAGTTCATTCTCTTCAAGGGGAGTAAAGTATTCTAGGTTCTGATCTGACATGGCTAGATTAACATCTGCATCAATTACATTGTTCGGTTTTAAATTTTTGTTATTTTCTATAAGAGCGGAGAGATATGTTGATCTAGCTACACTAAGAGCTTTTCTATAGTTCAGGATGCTCTCCTTCCATGCTATTTGAAATACTAACAATTTAGTTTGACGCCATTTACGTTCTAATTTCCGAGCGGTCTGTTTTAAAGTGCACGTGTGATCGTTATACCAGGGAGCGAGTTTCTTATCTCTAATAATTTTTCTTTTAACTGGAGCTACATTATCTAAGGTATAACGGAACGTCGACTCTAAATATTCAGTCGCCTGATCGAGTTCTGTGGGGTCAGACGGTGATCTAATCGAAGTGTGTAACTCTGGGAGATTACTGATAAAACTCTGTGTGGTATTCAATGTGAATGTATGTTTAGTACAGTAGCATTGTGCTGCGTGTACATTATTACTATGACACACTTTAATTGAGACAAGATAGTGATCTGAGATAACTTCAGATAGTGGAATTGTGAATAAATTTCTTATACTTAATCCGAATAATATTATTAAATCTAAAGTGTGACCTGCTTTATGAGTGGGTCCTACTACACACTGATTTACTCCTACCGAGTCCAGTACGGACATAAATGCTGTTCTCAGAGGGTCTTCTGGATTTTCAAAATGAATATTAAAGTCTCCATAAGACCCAGTGAGACCAGTAATCATGTATATACTGGTGATGATGATGAAGATGATGATGATGGTATATAATCTGCTGCTCTGTGTACTACAGTGGTGTGTGTGTGTGTGTGTGTGTGTGTGTGCGGTGTCCTGCGCTGCGCTGTCCCACGCCTTCACCGGGAGCGCGCGCACACACACACACAGAGTGAGAGAGAGTGAAGCAGCACGTGTTGTGTGCGCGCTCTGTGTGTGTGTGTGTGTTTGATGCACGCGCGGTGTGAGTGATGTCCGCCGCCGGTAACGCGTCTCTTTTCCCGCTCGGTAACGCGAGTAACCGGTTCGCGCAGCCGCCGTGGCGCGTGGCCGTGTGGTCCGTGGCGTACGGCTGCGTGACGCTGGTGTCGGTGTTCGGGAACCTGGTGGTCATCTGGATCATCGTGGCGCACAAGCGCATGCGGACCGTCACCAACTCGTTCCTGCTGAACCTGGCGGTGGCGGACGCGTCCGTGGCGGCTCTCAACACGCCCGTGAACCTGGTGTACGCGGCGCACGGGGACTGGTACTTCGGGGACGCGTACTGCAAGTTCCACAACTTCTTCCCCGTGGCCTCCGTGTTCGCCAGCATCTACTCCATGACCGCCATCGCCGTGGACAGGTGTGTGTACACACACACACACACACACACACGCACACACCTTCTTAATTCATTTTAATTGATTTATCTGAACTCAAACTGTCCGAATGTACCAGTTTCCCTAAACATTCTGTGTCTTATTTACATAATAATAATAATAATAATAATAATAATATTTATTACTATATGCTTAGGCTTTACTGGCCCGTGTACATTTTCTTTAGATTATTATTATTATTATTATTATTATTATAAGATTCTTTTTTAATTCTGGGAAATAAATGGATTCTTTCATGTTTAACATGTTGAACTACAATAAACCTGACCTGACCTGACCTGACCCTTAGTGGAGAATCATACACACTCCTTTTCGAGTTCTTTCCTCTACAGGAACCCCGAAGGTTTTGCTTAGAAGATGTTGAACTAGATCTAGTTCTTGATCTTAGAAAGATGTTTAGAACTAGAACCTGATTATGACGATGATGCAGAACTCATCTCGGTGTTCTGTCCCTTATCCAGTAGGACAGATGGTGGAGGTTCTGCATCACACAGTGTAAGATGAAATAGTATCACAGAGCCTTGTGGGTTCTTTAGTCTGTCCCTGTGAAAGTACCCTAAAGAAACATTAACATGTTAGAGTAGAACCTGGTTAAAGAGTCAGGTTTTAAAGGAGAACATGCTAATGATGGAGAGAACACTCAACTATCAGAAAAACCCTTGAAAAACAGTTGTAATGTTCTGGGAGACAGAGAGAGAGAGAGAGCGGGAGAGAGAGAGAGAGAGTTCTAACGCTTACAAATTGGTCTGCAGATCCGAATCTAAACATCAGAACCTTAAAGGCAGTTAGGTAGTAGTACCGCAAGTGGTAGTGTAGGTGGTACTGTGGGGTATAATAGGGGTTGCTATGGCCATCTCAGGAGGTTTTTTCCCTCCACACCGTCGCTCTCCATCATTTTCTTTTGACTCTATAAAGTTGCTTTACAAGAATGATAATTAAAAGCGCTAGACAAATTGAATTGAATAGTCTAGGTGTTCAGCTGGTAGTGTTAGTGTTAGTGTAGGTCATCAGTAGTGATGGGTCGTTCAGGAACAATTCATTCTTTTTGAACGAGTCTTTAACATGTCTCAGAAGAATAAGTATCTCAGAGAGTGATTTGTTCATGTCCTACTGGGCGCGCACGCACAAATCATCACAACCCCTCCGTAGGTTATATACAGGAAACAGGAATGAGCGTCTCACCTCTCAAGTCATTTGGTCCAAATCATTTGTTCTTTTGTCACGTGACTCCCATAGATTCAAAAGAACAAACAATTCGGACCAAAAGATGGTGAGCTGCTCGTTCTGTTTATTATAACGTCCTCAGCTGCGTTGTAATATTTTCATTACTGGAACTATAGAACAAAATGTGTGTATGTAGACGTATTGGGGGTCTGTTTATTAAAAAATTACCATTTTGTTTGAATTCTGATCAAAAAAACGAAATGAACTAAATGACTCAAAAAAAGATTCGTTCATTTTGATGACGAGATTCAAAGAACCGAGTCACTAAAATGATCCAAACTTCCCATCACTAGTGTTCAGGTGGTAGTGCAGCTTCAGGGTTTCATGTGTTTATTTAAAATATTTGTTTATTTTATTCACACTGACACTCGGTGTGTGTGTGTGTGTGTGTGTGTGTGTGTGTGTTATTTAGTACTTAATAAAACACCCATGTTATATTCACTGTTACAGCGTGAATCCTGCGCTCTGATTGGTCAGACGGTGTTGATTAATTCTCTCTAACAGCAGCTCTGACACTGACGCTATGTTTCCTAGCCCCAGCTCGCTCAGTGGGACGGGTACAGCACACACTCGACGGTTAAAAACATCATTAATAGACTGGAATCCTGTTAATCCTGTTATTTTCACTAAACATTTTTTCTCATTACTTGATTAATAATATTATATGTAAGTTTATGTGCACATTCATTTAAAATTATACAGACAGTATGTGTCCGGTGTGTTCAGTTAAGTAAATTATACACACACACAGACACACGCACACACACACAGATATACTAAGACAGCAGACAATGATGCTCTCTGGGTAATATCAAAATAGAAGTTAGACAGCTCCTGATGGAGAAAACACACACACACACACACACACACACACACACACACACACACACACACACACACACACACACACACCACATGACAGAGTGCAGAGGATTGTTGTATGTCCTTCCTTCTCATTACTTCCAAGTTTGTGTGTGTGTGTGTGTGTGTGTGTGTGCACTTTAGGGTGTGTAGTTGCATTCTAGGATGGTAGGAGTGGGGAGCACTTGGCTTAAACAAACACACACACACACACACACACACACACTGATGTTGAACTACTTTGTAAATGTATGAAAGATAAATAATAATAATATTAATAACAATAATAATAATAATCACCATCATCGTTGTCATGGTGATGGTCAGCATGTTCCCCGTGAGGTTGTTCTTTCACCATGTGTGTGTTGAAGCTGGACTGAGAGTGAGATTTTAGCTGAGTGACGAGTCATAATAGTGAGCTAAACACTGCTGCTTCTCCGAGCCGAGCCGTCTGTCTGTCTGTCTGTCTGTCTGTCTAATAAATGCAGATAAAATACACAGATCTCATTTAGAGAGTGTGTTTATGTGGGAGCAGGACATCTGAGAGCTTTAACAGTGAGGAGTGGACACGTGTGTGACATGAGAACAGAAACAGGATGAAGAATCTCTCCACTGATAACTGAGTGACCTAAAAGCAGCTCTTGCTCCAAAATCCAGACTTACAAGCTCCAGTGAAGCTCCAGCGTGTGTAACTGTGAGTCTGTGCTCGTTTCAGAAAGCCCATAAATAAAAACCTTTAGCTCCAAACTCCTGGGGTTTTCTTCTGTTTGGCCAGAAGTTTACACGCATCATCATCATCATCATCATCATCATCATCATTATGAACATCTGGAATTTCCTTTGGGATCAATAACCTATCTATATACACTATATTGCTAAAAGTATTGGCTCGCCTGCCGTCACATGCATATGAGCTTGAGTAACATCTGATTCTTAATCCACAGGATTGAATATGATGATGTATATCTATCTATCTATCTATCTATCTATCTATCTATCTATCTATCTATCTATCTATCTATCTATCAGTGCAGTACAGTACACACTGCCTGTGCCTCATATTAACGTTTATGCTATGAATATAAATGTGCTGAGTGATGTCACTTCCTGTCTGTTCAGGTACATGGCGATCATACACCCACTGAAGCCGCGTTTCTCGGCCACATTAACCCGCGTGGTGATTGTGTGTGTGTGGGGGGCGGCGGTGGTGATGGCCTTCCCGCTGTGCTTCTACTCAAATACCAAAGCTGTTCCCAACAGGACGCTGTGTTACGTGGACTGGCCACGCGGTGCCATCGATACCTTCATGTACTGTACACACACACACACACACACACACACACACATACTAACCCTCTCAACTAAATTTTCTTTCTTGTATAAAGTACAGTTTTATATCATTACATTTTAAACATTTTACATATACAGTACAAACACACACTACCGTTTAACAGTTTTAGAACACTTTCTAACTCCATGATGGTTCCTGATTTTTATTTCTTTCTACATTGTAAAGGCTGAAGGCGTCCAAAACATGCATTAATCTCCTTTGAACAGTTAATGGTGAGATGTTTCTGCTACTTCTGCTCTGTAAAGACTTCATAACGCCTCTAATCTGAGGTGCTGGTTGTTAATTGGTCATTTTTCAGGCTGATAACTCTAAATGAACTTCTCGTCTGAGACAGAGGTAGGTTTTGGTCTCGCCCTCCTGGGACGGCCTTCATGAGAGCCAGTTTCATTATGGTGCTTGACAGATTTTGCAAATGCACTTGACACAATACTGTTCTTGAAGAACTATTACAGAAAGGCCGACCTCTGTGCCTTATAATAACAACTAACTGTTGTTTTTGTTGTTATTATGTAATTACCTAATTCCATATGTGTTATTTTATAGTTTTGAAATCCCCAGTATTGTTGTAGAATGTAGAAAATAAATCACTAAACAAAAACAAAGACATTTGCAAGTGACCCCAAACTTTTGAACGGTAGTGTGTATCTCAGTGTGTTTATAAAACTCTTGAAACTTACACGACTTTAGATAAATAAATAATTAACACTGTTCCAGTCTTTCTCTGCAGTTCTGTGTCACTAATTACATTCCACAACTTTGGGCCAAACACAAATTAGAGGACAGTGTAACACCGAGATTTAGGACATAAAAATATGAAAAAAAGATCTAAAATAAAAATATGTTTTTTATGACCTTTATTTGTTTTCTTTATGTTTATATTTGCATATTTAAGCAGAACTTACCGGTATAACATTGTGGTCCCTCTGCGTGTGTGTGTGTGTGTGTGTGTGTGTAGGTACCACATTATTGTAGCCATACTGGTGTATCTGCTGCCCCTAGTGGTGATGGCGATCACATACAGTGTGGTTGGTATCACACTGTGGGGGGGCGGCATGCCAGGAAACTCCTCTGACAACTACCTGGAGCAGCTACAGGCCAAGCGCAAGGTGTGTGTCTCACACACACACACACACACACACACAGGAGTAGGAGAGCAGTATTCATGTGTACATGTAATTAGGGTTAAAAAAATGTTTTTTTTAGGTGTTTGAGTGTGTGTGTGTGTGTGTGTGTGTGTGTGTGTGTGTGTGTGTGTGTGTGTAGGTGGTGAAGATGATGATGGTGGTGGTGGTGACCTTTGCTCTGTGCTGGTTGCCGTATCACCTTTTCTTCATCATCACAGGTCTTTACAAAAGCCTGAACAAGAGGAGGTTCATCCAGCAGGTGTATCTGGCGGTGCTGTGGTTGGCCATGAGCTCCAGCGTCTACAACCCCATCATCTACTGCTGCCTCAACAGCAGGTCTCTACCTCTCCCTCTCTCTCTCTCCCTCTTTCTTCCTCCTCTTTCTCCCCCCCTCTATCCCCCCTCCCTCCCCCCTCTTTCCCTCCCTCTCTCTCCCTCTCTCTCCCCCCCTCTCTCTTTGCCCCCCTCTCCCTCTCCCCTCCCTCTCCCCCCTCTCTCCCCCTATTTCTTCCCCTCCCTTTCTCCCTCCTCTCCCCCTCTCTCTTACTCCCTCTTCCCCTCCCTCTCTCCCACTTTTCCAACTCTCCCTCCCCCCCTCTCTCCCCTTCTCTCTCTCCCCTCTCTCTTTCTCCTCCCCTTTCTCTTACTCTCCCTCCCCCCTCCCTCTCTTTCCCCTCACACTCTTCCCCCTCCCCCCTCCTTTTCCTCCTCCATTCAGCCCTCTTTCTCCCCTCCCTCTCTCCCCCTCTCTCTTTCCTCTCCCTTTCCCCCTCCCTCTCATCCCCCCCTCTCCCCCCTTTCCCTCTCTCCCCCCTCTCCTTCTCCCCCTCTCCCTCTCTCTCCCTCTCTCTCCCCCTCTCCCTGTCTCCCTCTCTCTCCCCCTCTCTCCGCCCCTCCCTCTCCTCCTCCATTCCGCCCCCCTCCCTCTCCCCCACCCTCAGTGTGTTCTAGTTGACTGATGTTCTATGTTCCGTTGCTGTTGAAGGTTCCGCGCCGGTTTTAAGCGAGTGTTCAGCTGGTGTCCCTTCATCACCTTGTCTCACCTGGACGAGCTAGAGCTGAAGTCGGCCCGATTCCAGCGGAACCGTCAGAGCAGCCTGTTCATGCTGACCCGCCTGGACTCCAGCGTCGACACACACTCCTCACACTCTTCACGACGCAAGAGCTCCGCCGCCAGTCGCCACAGCAGCCTGAGCAGCCAACCGCGCCCCAGCACACGACTCTCTCCAAACGGCTGTAAGCACACCCCTCCCCTAAACACCACACCCACCTCAGCCGCTCTCAGCCAATCAGACGCCAGAGCTAGAGCCGCTACAGACTGAAGTCCAGACTCGTTTCTCCGAGCGTCGCTAAGTGTTACTCTACTTTACTGAGCGCGCGGGGAGTGCAACGCTCTTCTTCATGTTCTTCCTTATTTTTCACATAAATTTTTGTTAAAACATTTTTTTAAGAGATTTTACACAGTTTTACATTCAGATTAAAGCTGATGGCGGATGATGTCATAGTGTGTGTTAGAATCAACCAATCAGCAGCTTTGCTTTAAATCAGTGGAAATGCACACTTCTATCTTTCTCCCTGAGTTCTTTCTTCCTTATTATTTTTTTCCTTACTTATGTGCTTCCTTCTGTTTTTTTTTCCTTTTGTTATTTCCTTTGTCTCTGTATTTCTCTTGTTGTTTTGAGTGTTACTGTAACTTTATAACTTTTACGCACGTTTTTGTACTATTCAAGAGCTTTTAATTCTGATTATCTCGACCATGTGACATCCCCTCCCCCTCCCCCTCCCCCGGTGATCCTTCCCTTTACCTATACACAGTGTGTGTTTTCTATATATTTACGAACGTCACATAAACTTCACTTTGTGCTCGTAAACGTTCTGAATGTGAGACTTCTTCATAAAGAAAACTGAAATGAGGCTGAAACCTGCCTTCATGGATCTTTAGTATCGGGTCTGTTTGGGTTTAGTTGATGTGATCCATACGCGGTGTGAGAGAGAGCAGCGCGGACTCGTTCACTCGTCTGTATCGTGTTCTGTTCATCCTCACCGTGTTTATGTTCCTCTCAGCGTTCAGCAGATCTTTACTCTCTCTCTCTCTCTCTCTCTCTCTCTGTCTCTCTCTTTTAAGTCCTGATGTTCCCACAGAGTTCCACCGAATACACACACACACACACAAAACACACATAAACACACACACCCTCACACCCACACCCTCAACCACACACACACCCTCACACACACACACACACACACCCACACCCTCACCCACACACACACACACACACACACACACACACTGTCGTGAAACTAACATAGCCAGCCTGCTTCACATACCTGTAGAAGTGTTAAGGTAAACATCGTTTATAACTTTAGATTTATACCAGAGTAGAGACGATGTGCTGCATGTAGCTGATGCCCGCTGATCCGTCTGCCCGGGGCGATGCCACTTGACCGCCTTGCTGGGAAAATAAACACTTGTCTAATATAAACAACACATTTTTCACTAGCTGCACTTTCTTTAACTGTTATAGTGAAACATTTCACGGGTATTTATATAATCTCTGTAAAATTACAGTAACGTTAGGTGGTTAATAAACATTAGCAAACATTCAGTCAGTTCAGGCACACACACTCACACACACACACACACACTATGCAGAAACTACAATCAGTCGCATGAAATGCAGAACCTACAGAGTAGAGACACAGAGTACTCTACACACACAACCATTAAAAGCGTGCTGTTTTACACTGGTCAGGTTATCGTCCTGCATCAAGAAAACATTAAAATGGCTGGAATTGGATTAACAACTGACCATCTCATTATTAAACCCAGTGGTGACGCCTTAGGACCTCCAGTGAAGGTTCACCAGGTTACTGACTGAGAGCATCATCAGTCAAAACACTGTTGCGGAGGGGATTTCTAACACACGTACTTCAGCAAAGTTCCTCAGTCATCATTTGCAGACTGCTTGAGACTCATCTGTACGGAGATCCTGAGGACGTTCACTTCACCACCCAGGTTCTAGAACAGAGACATGTCCTGGTGCAGGTCTTCCTTGTACCCTGAGGGATAGGGGGAGCAGTTGAGCATTGCTGGAGGATCAGAGAGGGTGTGGTGCAGTGCAGGGGGGTAAGAAGGGCTCTATGGGGAGATGGTGCAGGAGTGTTTTTGGCTTTGTACACAAGCATGAGTGTTTTAAATCTGATGCAGTAGCCACAGGTAACCAGTAGAGGGAGCTGCATAACTGGGAGGTGTGAGAGAATTCAGGAAGATTCAAATGTAGTCATGTACCATCACGATGCTACACCACAAGACTTGTCAGGATGGACATGAGAGTCTGGGCCACGCACACAGTGTGATGAGGACTCACAGGACTGGGACTAAACAGCTGTGTGTCCATAAGAAAACCACTTGTTAGTGAGACTCATCTGAAAAAAGGCCTCTGTTTCCTAGAGAGCATAAAGACAATGGAAGAAGGTCATGTGACCTGGGCGATGGGCGTGTCAGGGTGAAAAGGGAAGGACATGAAGCGATGCTCCCATCATGCATAGTGTCCACTGTACAAGCCTCTGGAGACAGTGTTATGATCTGGGGTTGATCAGTTACTCAGGTCTAGACTCAGTAACGTTATGGGGCAATAAAATGAAGTCAGCTGACCACCTGAATGTACTGAATCACCAGATCATCACATCTATGGAGGGTTTCATCTTCCCATAAGGAGATCCATAAAGTGTGAGAGAGCGAGTCTGGGAGCACGAGGAATCATTTACACACATGAACTGGACACCACAGAGTGGTGTGTGTGTGTGTGTGTGTGTGTGTGTGTGTGTGTAATCACAGCTAAAGTAACTGAATGAAATATAAGAGTGTAAGTAGTAACAGATAATAGAGTTCACAACAGAAAGCACTTCTTTTAAAACGCCCGCACACACACAGCTCACACTGCACTGTGGGTAACATGTCATGTGTGTTAGGATATCTCCATGGTCACTGCTAATAAGCGTGTTGTTCTGTTTTCTATGTGAACACAGACAGAGGAACAGAGGAGCAGCGTTTTGTTTAAACTGTAGAGATTTCAGAGACATTAATAACTACTTTATGAAAGCACTTTTATTTTATTTTATTTATTCATCTGCTAGATTTCCTATTTATTAATGATTTTTTTTGTTTCAATTTTTTTATAATAAACTTCAGCTGATAATTGGATTTCAGTCCTGTCCTGTCCAGATTCCTATTTGGACTTTACCTGGAACGCTCAGGAGACTTACATCTTATGGTTTCTATAGTAACGGCTCAGACACGGGTCATGTACAGCACACACACACACACCACTGAGAATCATGATGAGATGCTGTGGTGGAATAGGAATAAAACACCTGGGGATGTCCACAGCAGGTCACATGACACCACATCACATCACTGATTAGTTTCCTACGACAGCGTGTGTTTTATTCCTCATGGAAAATATTAATAATGAAATATAGTTTAACAATTTATTCTTGTTTGTAAATGAAAGTAACTCCTCTTTTACAAACATGTCAACAGTCTGGGGAATTTTACATGTCACAAAAAGTGTGTGTGTGTGTGTGTGTGTGTGTGTGTGTACCAACGCTCAGTTGATTAACTCTGACTCTGACTCAGATGACTGTAACTGTGAGTTTGACACTGACTGACTCTGACTCTAAATGTGACTCTGACTCTGACTGAACGCGCTGCTCACAAGCTCACGCCAGTTTGGGTCATTTTTAGCACATTTTCACAACAGCCAGGAGAACAGTTCAAGCACAGCTTCTGACATATTTCAAAAGGAAGAGAACTGAAGGTGTGATACACACACACACACACACACACACACACACACAAATCCTAAGTGGAGACGTGATGAAAACGAAGGATTCAGTTTAATACAGTAGTTTTTTTTTTTTTTTAATGACTGACAGCTTTAATGATTATAAAAGACGAGTTCTTTACACAATTTGTGTTTTATTCTCAATTTAAAGAAGAGGTTTCGTTTTTTTTATTAGATTTTGGGGCGTCACCTACATGCTTGGGTACAAAAGGGTCAAAAATAGATAAAAAAAGATTTTTTAATTTTATAATAGTGATTTGATGATTTGTGTGTGTGTGTGTGTGTGTGTGAGAGAGAGAGAGAGACTGGTGTGTAGTCATACAAAACTACAGTACTATTGAATTATTTCATTACTAATGTTTCTGTAGATTTTTATTCCGCTCTTATAAACCTCCCCAGATGAAAGCCATGGAAAAGATCAAATAATAGTTTTGAAAATTGCATGTTTAAGTGCATGTGATGATTTAATTAAGCTTACATTTTCTGCTCTTAAAATTAGTACATATTTCACGATGATTTTGTATGGTTAGTTATAGTCCCAGCCCCGCCTTTGACCCCTGACTGTGACTAAGTCTATGTGCCAGACCACACTGAGAGTCCACACTCTCGACACCTTCAGCATGCTCTGATGGGCGTGTCCTCCAGTGAAGTGATTGACACTCCAAAGGTGCGTTCCCATCGGCCTGATGTACCCTGCGATGTGCACTACACAGGGGAGTCAGCTATGTTAAGTGTGACTCCAAACTGCAGGGAGCAGAGTCTGATATATATATATATATTATCATTTTTATCATCATAATAATAAGACACAAAAAGTTAAACTTTAATTTAATCAAGAAATCCTTAGTGTATATATATAGGCTAGTAATCTGTAAAAAATAAATAAATCTCTGTACTTCTTTAATCAGTTCTTTAATTATTATTGTCAAAAATAATAAAATAATTTATTTACAAGTTATACACGTTTCAATAGTTTTATAGTTTTATAATGGTATCAGTTTTTGTTTCAATAAGTATTCTATATTTAATGTCCGTAGTGTGAAATTTCCACAGCAGCAGCGACAGGTATCTGAGGTGCTTATGTTACCATGGTAACGCACAGTGACGTCAGTATTGTAACAGTTTGGTGAACATTATTACTCTTTTGCAGAATCATAAAGTGTTACATCACATGAAACAGATGATTTATTGACACGGTCTGTCTCGGCTTTCAGTCGCACCTCACACCTGGGGACCTTCTGTCCCGTCCTACAGTCTGTCTTCTGGCTGATCCTTAAAAGTTCAAACCTGCTCAGATTCCCACAATCCCTTGCACACTTTTCACTTACTGTTAACCCCTGATAGCTCGTATAATATCAAACCGTGTGTTGATGTGTGTTTACCTTAATGACTCGCATGTCAGACGACCTGCTGCTTCATTACTGCTGTTATCTTCATTAAAAACCTAAAACTGGTTTAGAAGATCAACAATGTAAAAAAGGGTATCTTCTCAGCGTGGTGTGTGTCGTAGCCCCATGATGTCTGATATGATTGTCATGTGAGCGGGATGATTCTGAGATGGGGGTCTGTAGAAATGTGCTGATGTAGTTTTCTGTATCAGGTATTTAATCTCATGTCGAACCGTGAGACACAAAGAAGTCTGTTTTTAATTGCTTCAATTTGTTCTAGCTGTCGTCCTGCAGCATCATAAAAAAAAAAATAACGGCACAAAGGTCAGAGTCAGAGCACACACACACACACACACACGTCCCGTGTTTATAGACTAACAGTTATATAATTACTATAATCACCAGCACTGGAACAAAACTAAACACATTTCTGGATTTTGTTATGAATGTGTTTGTCTGGATTATAAAAAAATTCTTTTAGAACAAAACATGAAAAAAAAAATATATTGGCAACGATATTCCAGTGTTGAAAATTATAATGTGTATTTTTTCTTAAAATTATGAATGTCCTAAGAGTTAAAAGGTGATGATTTGTAATATTCCTGCACACACGGTCCGCGTCCGGTGTCTTCGTGTTTGTGTCCTGTGCAGTGTAAAGACACCCAGCAGGTCGGACCACTTCACCACTTCACACGGGTTAAGTATTATCCAGATATGGAAACACCTCTCTCTCTGTCTCACACACACACACACACGTGCACACACACACACGTGCACACACTTGTGTAGTAAACATTAATGCTGGCAGAACGCATGGTGCCATCCATCACACTTCCAGAAACATCCAGAAAATAAACACATTAAACGCTGGTGTAAACTCGAGCACGACCAAACTGCCAGCCGACACAAACACGACACGACACACTGCTCTTTTTGCCTGCAAGAGTTTATTTAAACCCATCAACAGTGAAGTGGATTTACTAACAGATGTAGAGTTCAGTAGATAAGCACTATAGCAGTGTATCCGTTGATGGGATTAACGAGCCGCGGCCTGGCACCGCCGTGTTCCGCTGCACACTTTACATTTATAGCGGAACAGTCGTTAGGTTTTATTTTAACTCAACACACGGTACCTGTCAAAAGTATGGACACACCATCAAATGTCATTTTCAACATTCTAGAACAATACTGGATTTTGTCAAAACTATAAAATAAAACAAATGGCATCGGGTAATTAATAAACAACAACAAAAAACAACAACAACAACAACAACAGTCAGTTGTTATGTTAAGACAGGAAGATCAGCTGTTCTGGACCGGGTCTCACAAGAACAGTATTGTGTCGAGTGCGTTTGTAAAACCCATGATGATGAAACTGTCTCTCATGAAGACCAAAACTGAGCTCTGCTGCAGAGGAGAAGTTCATTTAGAGTCACCAGCCTCAGAAATCACCAATTAACAACCAGCAGCTCAGATTAGAGCCGTTATGAAGCTTTACAGAGCAGAAGGAGCAGATAAACATCTCAATATCAACTGTTCAGAGGAGATTATTGTGTGTTTTTGGATAATAAACACCTTCAGTGTTGAGTAGAGAGAAATAAACATCAGGAACCACCATGGGGTTAGAAGGGGTGTACAAACTTCTGACTCCTAGTGTATATGCAGATGATAATGAAGATCAGTCTTGAGAAAACAGAACACACACACACACACAGAACTCAACACAGTGTGTGTGCAGGTGATGTTCTCGTGGTCTGTTTTTGCTGACGTTTCATCAGAATCGTGTCGAGCTCGCCGTCTGTAAAACGCCGCAGGAGCGCCGCGCGTCCCGACGTTCCTCAGAGTCCCTGCGCGGTGTGAGCGAGACCACAGGAGGAGAGCAGCGCTAAACCAGTGCTCCCACAACCCCGAGTCGAGCTCAAACTCTGAACTAGCAGCTCACTCGACTCTGCAGGAAACATCTCAGGTGTGTGTGAGTTCCACAGGCACGATAACCATTTATCCCTTCACATCTTTATCAGGATTATAATCTCTCTCTCCTGAGTCGGATGGAAAACACAACGCTCATCCCACTTCTAATAAAAACAAAAGCTAAATTACATTTGATCATAGCTCTAATCCTACTCCTACATTCTGCTCTATGCTAACTGTGTAAGTTGGTGAGACAATAGTAAGTGTCCCTGAGCTGTAAACCCGGGACAGGGTGAGCGGTCTTCACACTCTTGAGGCCGTACACCTGGAGAGCTTCAAGTCACCTCCATAGATCTGAGCTCAGTTTTAGGTAACTTCTACTTTTGATATCTCTGGATCATCAGTGAGGAAGAGTGGTAACGTCTGGAGGACAGAAGGACACACACACACACACACTAGAGGAAGTGTATGATTAAAGAACAAACACACTACAGGAAGTGTTTTCCTGAAGAACACACACACACACACACACACACAGTAGAGGAAGTGTATCCCTGGAGAAGACACACTCCAATAGAACTGTACGGGACGTGTACACCAGTATTAAAGGAGATAATTTGGACTTTATTGCGATTAGCGCCGGAGCTACGCGTCTCTCCACTCTGACCGTGGAGTTTATTTAGTTTCTGTTAGAGATACCGGAGAGAAGAGCTCTCACCCAAACAGATTTATCAGCTGGAGATAAACGACACTAAAGCAGCAGCAAACTCAAATATTATGGTGAAGTGACGGAGTGCAGCTGCGGGGCACGGCCGCGCCAACCGCACATATCCGCTAAGTAGCTGATGCAGTTCCTCTACGAGCGCCTCGTCATCTTAATCACCTTCACTCCAGGGTCATGATGAAGAGCTGCTCTCGATAAGTGTCCTTTAAAATAAATATTACACTCCTTATAAAGGAAGTTACTTTTTCAATTGCTTTCCCCCCCTTTGTCTCTCCTCCGTGCCGTCCCTGTCCTCCCTGAGTCCATTTACATTTTTCTGGTGGAAAAAATAAATTGAAGTGAGGAGCGACATCAATTATCAAAGAGGCTTTTGCCTTTACAATAACCACACACACACACACACACACACACACTAGAGCAGAAGGGCCTCCTGTATGAGGTATTACCTTTTATGGACTTCTGTAGGATTTGAGGACGTCTCCGCAGGGTCAGCAACCTAGGCTCGACCTGAGACACTTTTTAACTTCATTGCTATTTTCCACATGGCTAATGGTCTGTATGTACTGACTACATCGTATCTAGTGAAAGTTTTACACATTTTTAGCAATAACTAACTTAAAAGTATAGCGGCGCTTACATTAACCTTGCTGTACGTTTGTAGGGAGCTAGCATGGGAGCTGTCTGTTCTGTATAAAATAACAATATAAAACATTCTGCATCTTCACTAAAAGGATCAAGAACTTGCAAACGTTTAACCTTCAGCTCAAAGCTAGCACTGCTGCCACATAACCGTCATCAAGGTGCCCGGGTCCTGAGGCTGTTGACCCTAAGTACTTAAAGTCCTGCACCTTCTTTACCTCTGCTCCCTCTATCCTCACCGTTCCTCGTGGGTTCCTCTCATTCACACACATGTATTCCGTCTTACTGCGGCTAACCTTCATTCCTCTGCTTTCCAGAGCGTACCTCCACCTCTCCAAATTTTCTTCAGTGGGTATGAGATATTTCTGCTAAAATACTGTTCATTGGTTTCCACAAACATGTCACTAGGCTTTAGGGTCAAACAACTCCACCTTGGTCTTATCTGTCCATGGGACATTGTTCCAGACGTCTTGTGGTTTGTTCAGGGGATTTTTGGTGAACCTCAGTTGTGCTTCTGTGTTCTTTTTAGACAGAAGAGACTTTCTCCCGACAACTTTCCAAACAAACTGTACTCGGTCTTCTTCTAATTGTCTAACTGTCTGAGATGTAGCTCTTGGGTTTTTTGTATTTCCCTGAGCATTGCACGGTCTGTCCTTGGGGTGAATGTGCTGGGACGTCCCCTCCTGAGAAGATGTGAGTGATGTGAGCATGCGGGACTGATTATGTGCACTTTCAGATAGACTTGTGCACTTCCTATTGAGAGATAACGTGGGTTTATTAGTCTAAACACAAAAAACCCAAATGATGATGAACAGGTCTCTCTCCTGATTACCCCCACGGTATCTCCTAGTGATGTTTGGGTTCCTGTTCAGAGCGGCGTGATGCGTTTTCCTGCACATCTGTCCCTCACAAGACCCGGGTGGTTCCAGTCTTTGTTGTCTTTCCCTCTTGGCAACTCACAGCTGAACGCTTTTATAGAGCTCTGTACACCCGCTGACAATCAGTTCATCAGCTGAAAATAAAAAATAATAGCAAATTAAAGAGTTACATTTTAAATGTGATTGCTGAGGTTACACTTAAACATTTTATATGTATATTTCTTCATACATCCTATAAGACAAGTGTGGTTGTGTGTGTGTGTGTGTGTGTGTGTGTGTGTGTCATCAGTCTTTGAGTCACAGTGATACAGTCTGTGTGTCACCACATGTCTCTCCTGATATATTTGCCGTCTCAAACATTATTTTCCAAGTGCACTCTTAAGATTTTAATTTCAGAGAGGCATGTGGTTTAGTTTCTGACGACGCTTCTGTGTGTGTGTGTGTGCGTGCATGTGTGTGTTTTGAATGACCTTACTGTCTCAAGATGATAATAAATGGCCTTCACAAATATAAGTTTACAGAGCACCTGTACAGCTGTGTGATCTGTTATTACATGCTGTGTGTGTGTGTGTGTGTGTGTGTTAAAAAAATGTAGGACGATTTGCTCAAATGAGGAAGTAACAGAAGTGTCACAAGTGATGTATACACCTATATTTATCTCTCTCTCTCTCTCGCTCTCTCTCTCTCACACACACACAGACACACACACACACACTTGTTGCTTTTAGCTTGGCTTTGAAGTTCAAAGATCATTCAGCGATTGGAGTGAGTGTGAGGCAAGAGCCGCTGGTGTGTGTGTGTTTGAAATCCGGGGGAGTGCTGCTGGTTCACACAGAAACCTGAGTGAGTAACACTGAGTCTCTTAATCTGAGTGTGTTAGTTTAAGTCTGTTACTCAGAGTGTGTTAATCTGGGTGCTCTAGTGTGTGCTGAAGGGCCGACATCGGGCCAATGTTGGCAACGTCATTTTGTCTATTTGCCCGTCGATGGGACCAAAGATAGGTTGGTCCAATGTTGGCTCAGGAGAAGGTCGGAAATTGGGAATTAAATTATATTGCTTTAGCTTTGTGCAGCAGGCTCTCTCAATGATGCCATCACATCAGGAGCTCACATGAGGGTTGGTTACCAATCTAGTACATAAATAACAGTGAAAGAACTGTATCTCTAACTGGATAAGTGGTCATTCCCAGCAGGTACCGCCGTTGGCGTTTTTTTTTTATCATTGCCAATAATAAGAAAACACATTTTTATCTACAGAAATGAATTTATCAATTTATTTGTGATAAAACTATTACAAACTAAGAAAATATATGTAGCCATTATGATGACAAACTACAAAATAAACACCTAGTACAAACACTTTTTCTCTCAGCAAGGTGGATGAAAATAAATGCGTACAAACAAAGTACCCATTGCCTTAGACTTTCCTTTATATCAGTTGGCTCTGAACCTTCCTCATCATCGTTCACCATCAGCTCGGTCACTGTAGCGCTTTATCATCATCTTCATCATCAACATTACAGAACTTTGGAGAAGTGTGACTCTAGTCTGTGGAAATACATCAGTAATTTGAGCATTGTACATTAAATTGTTCTTCAAGATGGCCAGTGGCAGTTAAACTCTATAATTAATCAATAGAATCAATAGAACTCTATCATGCCCTGATGCATTGTGCAATATTATCACAATAACAATATCACATGCAAAACCACTAATTATACAATATCATGAAAATCATGTGCAATATTTATATATATCTGATGTGCAATAACATTTCTACTCTTCTGTATATGCAATATCAAATATGATGTGCAACATAAATCAAAGGGGGGAAATAACATAAATGTACAATACACTAAAAGAGACAATTCTGCACCTTTCTGCACACTCTGTTGTTTTTTTCTTTTATTCTATTTATATTTGTTTATATTGTATTTTATTATTTATATATATATATATATATATATATATATATATATATATATATATAATATTGTGTTTTTATTGTATTTAATTTTTCCCTTTTTTCCCTTATCCTACTGTATTTGTGTCTTTTAATACAAATTAGTTTTTTTTTTTTATTTAGTTTTTTTATTGATCAATGCAACTGTATGACCAAGACAAAGCAATTTCCCTCTGGGATTAATAAAGTTCTTTGAATCTTTGAATCTTCGAAATATGCAGCCACCCAAGAAACAATTTCCTTCGGGATTAATAAAGACCTATCTTATCTTATCTTAAAATATGTTTTTCGAAATATTCCTTTTTAATCAACAAAATGATGAGAAAAACAAATATTTTCCACATTTGGCTCGACTCAGTTCAACACCAGTTCCAGTATTACAGCACACATATTTTCTCCAGGTGATACAAAGTCAACACAGCAATTCAAACAGTAAATAACCCAGCAAAATTGTCAAACAATACGTTTCACATGCCAACTACCTTAGTACAAAAATTCAACAACCGCATAAACATACAAAATGTCAGTACCCTTAAACACAACAAGACGTACTGTATACTAGTCTCTAGAATATTAGCCCTTTAATGTTTCTCGCGTTACTATGGCAACAATCTGTGTGGTTCTAACCTCGCTATGACTCTGTATGCTACCGTATTCACTGGCAAAAGGTCGATTCGCCTAGCATAATAGCGCATAGCTAAACAACCTTTTAACCACATTACAGCAAAACTACTAACTGCGTGCTTTTCATGTTACCACCACAGATTCTCAACACTCTTATGTCTTACTCAAGGGTGTTTACATCTCGTTTGGAGG